>NW_020897747.1:530220-582720 GCF_003984885.1 Neopelma chrysocephalum | reverse complement strand
GCCCTGGGCTGCTGTGCCAGGGCTGGACAACCTTTCCCATGAAGAAATTTTTCCAACCTAAACCTCCCCAGGTACAACTTGAGGCCGTTTCCTCTTGTCCTGTCACTTGTTCCCTGGGAGCAGAGCCCGACCCCCACTTGGCTCCACCCTTCTTTCAGGTATTTAATTAATAGCACTGAGTTAATAGCATAGAAGTAGAAAGGGATTACCTGAACAAAACCAGCTTTTAAATTTGGTCAAAAGTCTTCAGCTCAGGCTGTCCTCAGTTCAATTCCTGCACAACTCTTCTCTCCTGGAGCAGTTGGACATAAACCTCTTTCTGTGAACACTGTGCCTCTGCTTGCAGCTCTTTCCAAGCAAAATGATAAATCCTGTGTATAAATTCGTATTATTCTGGCCACATCATCATCCTCAGTCAAACCAGGTTTCCTGTGGCTGTGCCAGGGGTGGTAATTAGTCACTTTGTCCAGTGACCCCCTGGCAGATCTGGTTGGGTCAAGTTGATATCCCTGGTCTGTTCTCTGCCAAAGATGGTTTAATAGCAGTGGCTTTAGCACCTGAGCTTGTCTTTATGGGTACAAAACATCTCAATTTTGCAACAATAAATCTTTAAAACCACATGTTATGTGATATCTGTCCCACTGACGATGAATGAACCAGAAAGATGCAAATTATATTTGCATCACAATAGATTTTTGGACTTGTGTCCATGGAGAAAAGTAAGTAAATAAGTAAGTAAGTAAGTAAATAAATAAAAGCCTTTTGCCAGTCAAATTATTTGACTGGAAGCCCAAGGGCTGAGAAGAATGTGAGGTGGCAATTCTAGGTTTCTATTCATTTTTCAAGGAAGAGATGAATTTTAGTCAAAATTTTCTCCTGGTCACTGTAAGTTAATCAGTGCTGTCCCTTAGCTGAATAAATTAGGTTGCCCAGAGAAATTGTGGATGCCCCATTCCTGGAAGTGTTGGATGGGGCTTGGAGCAACTTCGTGTAGTGGAAGGTGTCCCTGCCCATGGCAGGGGCTGCAATGAGATGAGCTTTAAGGTCCCTTCCAACCCAAACCATTCTGTGATTCTATAAATAAATGGAATTTTGATGGCAACTTCAATAAATAATTGAATTTTGTCCATTGATTAAAAAAAAAAAAATTAGTGGGTCCTTTCTCCCAAACCCTCCCTCAAGGTTTCTGTCAGAAATGAGCTTGACCAATCCCCCAAACTGAACAAATCAGGATGCCAAGAACGTAAAGTTTGTGATAATCCCAGAGGTAGGAAGCTGAGAGCAAAAGCTCAGTTTTCTGGTTTAGATGCCGACACACAGCCAGGGAAAGGTTTTTAACTTTTCATTGTCAGCAGAGGAACATTTGCAAGGATTTTTAATCCAACCTGGGCAATACAAATGTGCGCCCTTTTCAAAAATACACCAACATGTTTTTTTTTTCCCCGAGAATTCACTGACTTGAAAAGCAGCTGTGATGAAGGAATATTTAAAGTGGAATTTTTAGCTGGTGTCTATGATTTTGTTATATTCATTTTTGGTAAAAGGCAACAGGGAAGTGACGCGATGCATAAAAGAACAGTGTGCTGGGAGCTGGTGTCTACAGGAATTTAAAAAGCTCCACTCTCAGATTCTCAGTGAGCCGTACAGTGTTTTTAATCAGGGGAAGGAAGGAATTAATATATCCACATTCCATAAACCTTCATTTGTATTGTCGATAACAATAGTTAAAAATCTCAAAGCTGGAGCAAACCTTATTTAAACAAAGAATCTGTCAATTCTGCTGATGTTTTGTTTGAAGATGCAAATTTAATTGCAGGGGTAGATACTGCAGACATTCAATACTCACAGACAGTCTGTGTGTGATTCCTGCAGCTCTGTCCCTTCATAACTATAGCTTATTGTGCAAGAGTTGGGGGTCTGTAAAATATATTAGTTTTCATATTTGTGTTCAGGAAATCACTGCTCTTCTGCATCAGGGGAAATGGCAGCACAAGTACAGACATTCTATAAAGTATTTGCTGGTTTTGTGCTCACTCAGTGGATGCTTTTTGGATCAGGTATCTGTGAAAATTGTGTAGAGGATGATTCTTAGATACAACTCTGGCAATCCCCCTGCCTCATGTTCCACCTGGCCCCAGCTGCTTCCCACCTCATCCCCCCGAGTGCTGATACTGGGAATAAATGGGCTGAAGGGAAGGGCACTGGCAGGAGGAGAGCGGAAATTCGAATGGCAGCGTGTTAGGAATTCAATTCTGGTTTATTTGTAATTAAAAGTCGTCAACTGAAACACAACAGAGCAAATCTTTGCTAAAAATGATCATTCTATAATCGTTAAGGTTGTAAAAGATCTCTAAGATCACCAAGTCCAACCACCAGCACCATCATTTTCACCACTAACCATGTCCCCAAGTGCCACATCCATGTTTTTTGAACACTTCCAGCAATGGTATGTTTAAAAAATGCAGTTTTGTTAGGAGAACTTTCTCTCATATAGGTTTTCTAACAACCTCAGGTGCCACATTTGGTGTAACGACCACAAAACTTTTCTCTGCTGGAACAAGCACATCATAATCCTACATGGAAAGTTTAGACTTTTGCAAGATGTTGATGCGTTTGTAAAGTGAGGGGCCTGGGGGATGTGGTTCACACATCCTCAATGTGTTACCTGTGCAAGGCAAAAGAGGAGCAGATCAACCATGTCTGGAGTTTCCCAGCTCCACACTGGTGACTTTGGAGTATCAGGAATCATGAAATCATGGAATCATAGAATGTTTTGGATTGGAAGGGACCTTAAAGACTGACTCATTCCATGCCCTGCCATTGGCAGGGACACCTTCCACTAGACCAGGTTGCTCAGATTTTAATTTCTGAATCTTTTCATGATTGTTACCAAACTCACACCCATTTCCAAATGCTCTCTGTGATGTTCAGCACAAAGCTTTTCTAAATTCTCTCTCAGCTTGCCCTGAAATGTGACTCATTCATGCTAGAGAAGGCAATGCAAAGATTTCAGTAGGATCCCCTGGAGTGAGCTGGATATCCTCTGTGGAGAAGTCAACATAAGCCAGGCTACTGGTGAATCCTCTCCATACCACTGATGCCTTCCCACATATGGACCTCTATTAAGAATGGCTGGAAAAGTTCTGATGAAATATTTTGCTCACCAAAACCAAAGAAACCAACCCAGTGTACTTTGTGGTCTGTGACTACCTCCAAAGAGCTGAAATGAAAGCTCTGAAGTGAGGCTGGTGCTAAGGGTTAAAATCTTGATGACACCAATTCACTGGAAAGCTCCTTGGACAGTCCTGAGCTGAAAACATGCACCACTTCATTCTTCAGCATGAGAAATAATATTTCATATTGTATTTTGGACATGATGTCCATTTTTTGGCTCGGCTAGCAAGCCAGAAATTGTTTTTAGATTTCCTCCTTGGCATTCACAAAGTTTTGCCTAAAACCCTTGGAGACTTGCTGAAAGAGATTTATTTATGTGCCTTGCAAGGCGCTTGCCAAATAACTTCAGCTTCATGTTTTTTAATAATTTTCTAAATTTAAAAATTAATAAAAAGACTAAACTCTTGGTTTACTCATTATTAATTATGAATATTCCCATCTATTCTGCCTTAAATATCAAAGATAAACAAAAGCTAAGATTCTGCTAGGGAGTTAGAAATGCTGGAAAACTCTCTATCCCTCTTGTGTGAATGGGGTTTGTGGAGTGTGTTCTATAATTTTGTGGGTGACACTTTCTCCAAAAAGTGTCAAAATTTGGAGACTTCCTTTTGAAAGAGCTGTTGGGTAACTCCCTTCTATTAACTTTTGAAGTGGTTTTTTTGACGTGTTAGAAGGAAAAAAAAGTAGTTCTGCCTTAACAAAAAGGCCACACTTTATGAACTGTGATGTTTTTCCTTTCAAAGCAGGAGGAAAAAAGTGTTAAGTAGGGATAAGGCCATATTTGTCCTCCTCTCCCATATATGTGAAGAATCTGTGAGATTTCCTCAGTAGAGTTGAGGACATTGAGTCAAAATTAGGTTTTATTTGTTTTGTAAGTAGTAAAAGAATAATTACTCTGGTTGTTCTGTGGTTTCAGAGCACTGTGGTCTCCTCAGAAGTCTGGGACAGGCTTTGCCGTGCCCATTTTGAGTTTGTAATTTGATTTTTTTATGAAGTATTTGGCTTAATTGAAAGGTCAGTTGAAACATACTCTGTTTGTACCAGTCAGACCTAAATCGTCACTGGCTTCCCTCGTAGCTGAGCCTGTTGTGCCACTTGTGAGGGGTGATAGGGGTGATACATGTTTATATCTACTGTGCAAATGAGAGACTGGCAATGGCACAGCAGTATTACTTGCAAGCTTTTGATAGGGATTTTAATACAGCCACTGGATCAAAAAGCAGAACTGGAGCACTGGAGGGTGTCCATGGGTATCCTGCACTAAGCTGTGTGGATACAACACCCATGTTGAGCAAACTGTTTATCACCAGCTGATGTGAGTTCCGGGAGCAAAACGAACCAGTTACCCCAAAACTTGCTCCCAGTGTGCCCACTAGGCTCAAGGAGTAGCCCAAGTATTGAACTCTGCCTCTAGTAAATTAATTTTAATTGGTTTGGAGTAAAATAATAATTAGAGAAAATGGTTGTAGAAGTGATTTTCCCCAGTATTTCCCCTCCCCCTTATTTCTTGAAGGCAAAAAACATGTTGAGTTGGTCTTGTGTGTGCTCAGATCTTTTCCTTTCCTCCAACCTAATCCTTCTTGCCATTCCCCAGCCCCAGGTTGAAAACAACTTGCAGAACGAGGCGCCTGGGAGTGCGACCAAAGTGGAGGGAGGGGAAGTTGTTAATCCAAACTACTCCCCTGGCCCCCTCACAATGTGGCTGACCCAGGATGTTGCTACAGAAGGAGCTGGTTCCTTCAGTGGGCAGGAGGAATCCGTGGCTCGCTGCTGGTGGCTTCCAAAGTCAGCAGCTGGACTTAGTTACTGGATTGAGTAGAGTCATAACTGAAGGCAACAGAGAAATAAGTAGGAAAAGAAATAAGCCAGGCTAAAGTCAAGCTTAAATAATGTCAGCTATCCCTCTTCAGATCACTGTTGGCTTTTTTTTCCCCACTGAACTTTGTTTTGTGGTGGAAGGATATTGCAACCACTGTCTTGTTTTCCTTCTCTCCCCCCTTTTACTATGTAATATAAAAACAAAGGAGTATATTGTATTAATATGAATACGTGCCAGGGAGAGCTTTATAGGGTCATTAATACATTTCTTGGGAGGTCAAAAGACATGAAACCGAAGGGCTTGTGCCTCACAATAAAAGTGAGGCATGTATTGTTGGCCCAGGAAAACATGCCCTGGAGTATAATATTTGTGTATTTAAAAAAATTATACTGGCAGAAAATCCAAGGGCAGCTGCAGAGCTTTGGACTGTGTGTAACAGGAGTGACACAGGTGAGGGCTGGAACTGAGGTTGTAGTGGTGGGAAAATTGGGCTTTTGCCTCTTTTTGATTCTTTATGAGGTAGAAAAAATTGTCTTAACCATTTAAAAAACATTTTTCTCCTAAAGTGTGTGTGTTTTTAGTTTTTTTCTTTAAATATGAGAGACTCCTGCCACCTGTACACAAAGCTCTGGATGCATGAACAGGATATCCCATGAAAACCCTGGAGAGGGGGAAGAATTAACCACCTAATGCTGTGGCTGAAGTTCAGAAAAATCTAAGTTAAGGCAGAAAATATTGCCTGTGTGCCAAACCAGACCAACTGCTCCTCTCTGGGCTGTGCTGGGAATGAAGTGCTTCCTTGTGCCATGGGTTGGGAATGGAATAGGAATTGGCAAAAGGGATGGGGTGGCCTCAAGCTTTACCTGGAGTTTGGTGCTGCTTTTTGATCCTGCTCTGCTTGCTGGAGCAAGGGTATTTCTGAGTAGGAATTTCTCAAGGCTTTTATGAGTAAAAGACAGAATAAACTCAGTAGAGAGAGAGAGAGATCTCCTAGAGAAGAACAGTGACAGACACACCTTCTCCATCATTTATCAGTAAAATTTATTGTATTAAAAATAAAATATAAATTTATATAATTTTTTTATTTTGAAATAAAAATCAGTAATGAAAATTTGCAAATGTTAACTGCTTTCTTTCTTCAGCTCCTTCAGCTCCTTAAAAAAACCCTTTCAAATAACCAAACTTTTGCCTTCATACTTGCACCACCCCTTTGCTGGCCAAGCTGAAGCCTATGCAGATTTTTAATCCCTTTGTGAGGGGATAGTGGAAAAAAAACCCTAATTTTTAACAACTGCCCAGTCATCTTGATGCTATAGAAGAGGCAATGAGTGTGTTATTGTCCTGTTAGTGGAGGTCAGCACAAGGACTTCTGCAGGAGCACAGGGCTGCCCAAATTGAGCCTCTTCCACTGCCATAAAAAGTTGTAACTGGATGTTTGCTTAACCCTGTGATGAAGCTTTTCATTATCTTACCACTAATACACTACAGCAAATGGAATCATTAGAGTACAGCAGCATTCAAATGTAAACATTTGAATAATTTACACTCCCAGCCACTGTTAAATAAAAGGTTTCAATCTCCAATGGAAATCTGACAATAAATATTCATTTCTAATTTGCAATAAGTAAACTTTATGACTTTTAAAAGCCTTTATTTTCCTGAAGTGTAATGGCAATTTTGACACTAGGGCACGTTTGGGATTAAAATTTTCCCTCTGGTCAACAGAACCATGAAGAGTCATTATAAAAATTAAAAGCTAGAAATAATTGCAAATGTTACAATTAGGAGCAATTTTGGGATCTTGATGTACTACAACCAACAAAAGCTTTGTCTTTTCCGTGATGTTTTCCTGAGGGATGTGAAAAAAACAGAAGTGGAGGGAAGGAATTGCCTTGCTGGCTGCGGCCTGGGACTGGAAGGGTGCCAGCACTGGAATAATTTTGTGATAGAGGAGGCAATAAGGAAGGCTCAGGAATGTCATTTATAGGCCCAGCTTTGGAAAAGAAGGTGAGATTTGCAGGGGGGAGTCAGTACCTGCAAAGCCTGGGAGCACCCAGTGTCCCCATGATAAATGTCTCTCTCGGTTTCCTCTACAAACTTTTATTTTCTGAGGTTTATAGGTCTGTAGTAAAAATCCACTCAGAGTTTACACTTGGTTTACACCAGGTCTCTGTCTACCAAAGTCTATTTTAACAGCATTTTTATGTGGCTCTTCTTCAGGCTGCTGGAGTCGGACAGGACTCCATGTGCGCCGGCCTCCGATGCAACCACATCTTTTTACCACCAGCATGATTTCCGTGGTCAGTGAGATCAGATGGGTCAGAATTATAAGCACAGGCTCCCAGCACAATTAATATTTCTTTTTTCAATGTGATTTTAGCACGTCGTTGTGGGACAGCAAGAGTTTCATAAAATGCGGAGCTGCGACCACACAGTAAATGTGTCTGCGAGACACTTCATCAGAGACCTGCTGCTCCTTGCCTTGCTCACCTCACCCAGTGCTCTGTGTCCTGCAGGGCGACCACTGGCATACAGAGCAATGGATTTTGGAAATTATCTTCTCTTTAAATCCTGTTCTGGTTACAGTGTTGGTGATGGGCTTGAGGCCAAAAGGCTGCTGTGTAATGCCCTTTCCAGAGTTTGCAATTAGTGATTCTGCTCCTTATGTGATACATAAATATCCATCCAGGAATATTGCTGCACTGCAGAGCCCAGCAATGTTCATTTGTCTGAGTTTTAGGTTGGGCAACACAAAATCTCTTTTCATCTGCTTTGAATTTGTGAGCATTTAATTGATTGTGTGCTTTGAGTCTGAAGCTCTTGATCTGGCTCATCTGTGCTGATCAGTATTTTTTATACTGCATCACATCTTCTCTTATGGGCTTCCTTCTAAGGTATAATTGTTGTCTACCAATCTCTTTATATTTCATTAATAAATAGATTTCCAGCCCTCCTTTGATCATTCCTGTCATCATTCTTGGAGCTCCTGGGATTTGCACAGTGCTGTTTTCTTAACACAAAGTAACCAACACTGCAGTCAGCAGTCCAGAACAATCTCCACTGTTAATTTATATTCCTTAGGATAGTTCCTACAAAAACTTCTATCTAATGTGACTGTGTGGTCCTGATTAACATCAGTAATCCCTGTGATAGAGGAGTTCAATACTCACTGAACAACTCTATGAAGGAAAGAAGAGAGAAGAGAAACAAAAAATAAAGTATTTTTTGGGTTGTTCGTGAGTAAAAGCCATCAGATTTTCCACAAGGGATTTAAAACAGAAATATCGACACTTTCCAAATCTCCTACACTTAATTTTCTTCCTGTGCTTAGGTGGAGGAATGTTTGTTCTTTGCACTGGTGGATTTTTGCACAGTAATGAGAGAGGAAGGAGAGGGAGGGGGACCACAAAGGATGGTCAGTTGGAGAGAACCTCCAAAGGACCCCCTGCCCTTCTCAGCAGTCCCCCATGGGCTCCCTGTTGGGGAACTCAGTGTTAAGGGGGAAGTTTCATTGCTCCATTTACACTTTTGTGCTGTAAAAAATTTTAGAGGGGACTGAAATCCGAGACTTTGGAGAGGTTGTACCCACTGACTGATGGAGGAGAGGACAGATAATGGGGAAAGTCTCCTTCGTGTCAAGATCTTTTGCACTGCTCAAGAGTGGGCCCTCACTGGAATACCACATCACCATCACTTTAATTCTGAGGGGGTTTGGCAGGAGTCTGAATTGGTGTGGCATCCAAATAGTGCCTGACTGAGGTGGGGCAGAGGAGTGGACCAGGGTGAAGCATGTGCAGGGCTTGTTCCCACTCTGCACATCAGTTTGTCCCACTGCTGTGCTTTGGGATGTGGCAGATTGACTTAAAAAATGGTAAAATAACCCAAAATATTTAAAGAAACTTCAATTATCAGAACCCACTTCCTACATACAGGTATGTGTACTCACAAAATCATAGAATCATAAAAAGGATTAGGTTGGAAGGGACTTTAGAGATCATCCAGTCCTACCCCCCTGCCATGGGCAGGGACACCTACCACTAGCCCAGGTTGCTCCAAGCCCCATCCAACCTGGCCTTGGACACTTGCAGGGATGGGGCAGCCACAGCTTTCCTGGGCAACCTGTGCCTGGGCCTCACCACCCAAAAATGCTTTATATACATATACATCTGCAGTTCTGGGAGTGGAAAATCTGTTGTTGGACTGTCAGAGCCACGGTTTGGTGGTACATCCATAGGTGCCACAGTTGACTTCCATACACTGAGCTTTGAGTGATCCATGTGTGACAGCTCTGTGTTTGCCTCACCACAAATACATGGAGAAGCAGCAGGATGAGAGGACTCCTGAGTGTCCCTTCACACAGCCTTTAGTGTGCTCTGGTCCAGAGGAGGGGCCCCATCACCGTCATCTGTTGTCTGTGCCAGTCACAGAATAGAGATGGGCGTAAAATACTGCCTTCTAGCACTAAGCAATGGATTTATTGCAGAAAATACTTGGCTAAGCCAAGGTACTGCCCAGCACCATGTCTTCTTTTCCCTGTTTTCTGGTCTCTTCTTGCCCTTCTCCCTTCTGGCATGTGGAACTAGAATATACGTTAGGAAGGTAAGATGTGTGAATTGTTTTCCTTTTAGGGCAGCTCGCCTTTATTGAGATGCATTTGTTATCCTGGACTCCTGAGAAACACCTTGCCCTTTTCTTGCTCTATTTTCCATTTCTGTCTCTTCTTCATCCCTAACTTTATTTTCTCTTTATTTTCCTTCTCCACTTTTTTTTTCCTTTACATCTCCTTCCTTTCTCTACCCCTGCTCATCCCTCTTCGCATCACTCACTTGATTTAAGGTAGGGAGAGCACATGCGAAGAGAATTGCCATGTACAAAAGTTAAAGATATATATGGGATCCTTCATAATGTGGTTCACTCAGGCTGCTGATAGTGAAAAGGTATGTTTTCCCTGAGCTTGCCAGCAGTGTAAACCATTCAATTGGTAACATAATACGTTTTTATGGTCTCTGTATAGCGATTTTCCATTTAAGTGTAAGTTAAATTGATGAATTCACATAGAGGCATAGAGGAAAGTTTTTCCTTTTTCTTTTGTAGTATAAATTCTCCATGAACACTCATGCCCTCCATTGTGAGTGGGTTTTCCTCCCAACCATACATGAAATGTGCCCTTAGGTTCTGTTACAAATAGGTTTACACTGCTGTGGATGGCTGCTATAAGCATTACGGTCTTGATCCTGCACTCATTGAAATCAATGGCCACATTCCCCTTCCCTGCAACACTGGAAGGTGTTCTGGGTATAGAAAAGACCTCATGACCATGTTTTTGAAGGGTTTTGCATCTGTTTTGTGAATATCAGTTGTTAGCTGGATCTGTTCTACCTGACAGGACCAAGATGGGGCTCGGCCTCTTCTCACAAGTAACCAGCGACAGGACAAAATGAAATGGTTCAAGTTGAATATCAGGAGGAATTTCTGCATGGAAAGGGTTTTCAGGCATTGGAGGGGGCTGCCCAGGGAGGTGGTGGAGTCCCCATCCCTGGAGGTGTCCAAGGAATGACTGGATGTGGCACTCAGTGCTCTGGGCTGGGTGACAAGGTGGAGATCAGGCACAGGTTGGACTGATGGTCTGGCAAGGATTTTCCAACCTTAATGATTCTGTGATACTATTGTTTTGTAACACACAGCATTCCCATTTTGGTGCTTGCACAAGCAATTAGGAATTTTTCTTTGTCGGTTTGTCAATTACAGAGTTTTTAGTCTTGTTCCTGTTGGCTTGGGAGATCTGTCACTTGAGCTGAAGTCTTTTCTCTCCATGAAAACTAAACAGCCCTTTTACTAGGTGTGTTATAGAAATGGGGTCTTCCACAGAAATAGGAGTTGCTGCAGGGATTGGCATTTGTTGGTCAGTGGGTAACACATTTCCTCAGTAACTTTGCTGTTGGAGTGTCTGCCTTTCCCAGGAAATGTAAAACGTGACCATTTGTGCTCTCAAACAGGATCAGCAACAGTTTCAAAGTGTCTGGTCACATTTAAGCCAGGCTAAGCTATAATTCACCTGTCTTAAATACATTGATGAAACTTATTTTCTGCACTCTGTTTCCTAAGAGGGACTCACATATTTATTTTCTGTGCCAGCAGTGCTGTATTTCACATGAATTCTAATATTTCAGTAATGGGCAAGAAATCCTCATTCGTATGGATTTGAGCTGCACTTGGCTGAAAGGTGCTGTTGGAAGTGAGGGCCTGCATGTTTACACAATATTAGCTAAAATATTGGATTAATCTTTGGCATGCCTCATGATGAGCTGGCCTTGGCATGTCCATGACCACAAGTTTCAGAGGTTCTACCGATGTGAGCACCATTTTTGACTCCAAGTCACAGACATGTCTAAACAAATGTTAAAATCTGTCCTGTGTAAGCACCTGATGAATCCATTATTATTCAGAATAACCTTTAGCAGCTTTTTAGAATCACTTGAAGTTTAGGGTATGGTGAAGTAATTCCCCGAACTTGGATGGTTTCTTGGTAGTGAGTTGAAGCATCACATCTGGGCTGGAGCAGAAGCAAGGGGGTGGCACCAGCCATCCTGGATTCAGGATGTAGATGGATTCCTAAGGTTGTTGGTTAATTGCTTTGCCCCTCAAACAATTGATTAGGGAATGATGAGTTAATTCAAGCAACCTGAGCAACCTGTTCTGGTGGAAGATGTCCCTGCTCATCACAGAGGGGTTGAACTTGATGACCTTTAAAGGTCCCTTCCAACCCAACTATTCTATGATTTTCTGATGATTTCTGCTAACACAGTCTTTAAAATGAAAGAAAACTCATGAACATTTGTCTTGAGACACAGGAAACATTTGACCCAGCCCCACTTTAATGGCATGTTGGCCAAGTGGGGTCTCAGGGTTACCTTTCCCAAAACTTTTGTGCTGTCTGTGTACCAGAACCATGCTGGAAGTGGGTTGCTCCTTTGTTTTCAGAGTGAGAACTGAGCTTTGTAGCGTCTTTGGCATATCAATAAACCCAGCAACAATAAAAAGGAACAGTGTTCATTATACTGCTGTGTGGGGAGTTTCTTTAAGAGTTGGGCCCTAAATGGTTTTTAATCCCAGGATGCCCTGATTGTGATAATGTGGAGAGGCAAAGCAGGCATCAGTTATAAAATCATTGCAAATATGAGCAGAATAAAAAACGGTCAAAAAGATCTTGTTACAATTTCTACTTATTCCACAAGGGTTTAAGGAAAGTAAAATAGGCAATGATTTTGTTTGGGACTTGTTTATGAAAGATTATTTTTTGTATAGGTAAGTCAAAAGGTTAAGGAAGTAAACAGAATTTAAATACAGTCAGTTTTAGTAATTTTTTCTGTTGTTTGCCTTAACTGCTTCCTAACATCATAAAAAAGCCTGCAGCACTCAGGTGGAAAGAAAAAAAAACCTCAAGCCAACAAAAAAAACCTGCACCAAGCCGACTTAAAGAAGTAAAAGCTGTAAAATGTAAGATATGGCACACCTATAAACTATAATTTTGCTTTTCAGCCTGCAAAAGTGCTGTAGATCTAAAATTACAATAAATCTCCAAATGTCCAGCATTGATTACTTCAAGCTTGTGGCTTTAATGGACAACAGAGCAGCACATTATGATGCCATGATTAAGGAATTGTGGAAAAGAGGGAGAGTGATTTTGGACTTTATTTTGGCACCTAGCAGAGCTCAACGTTACCACAATTATTGGTTTTCTGAAATATGTCCCTATGCATTATTCTGATCAGATTACTTGCATTGCACAATCCTCTGGTGAATAAGAGGACAATAGCACAAAATAAATCTCTCTCTGAAATTTAATCTCCATGTCTGTAGACTGGCAAGAAGAACATCCACATCCCTCTGATAAGAAGTTGTATATTTTCCTGAATGGTGGTATATTTTTGTTTTATAATTGTCCTTAATGTAAATTCTCCAGCAAGAAAGCAGTGATGTCAAAGATCTCTGAGGAAAGAAGGGTTGAAATATGGGTGAAGTCTTCCCATAAGCTCAGCATGAAGAAACCCTAATTTTCTTAGTAAACTACAGGGGTGGGTGAATTTGGTGGCTTAGAGAAATCATTAACCTTTCCCCTATTATTGGTTCTCAGTGTAATTTGTTTGATAATCTTCTTCCTCAGTGAATAGCAGTTCAGCTTATCAGCTAATAAAATATCCTCTTGTGCTTCTGCAACGTTTGGCACATGGTGGATATGATACAGATGACAGCAAAGCAAAATTACCTGCTCTTTTTGAGGTGCACCCCTAAGCCAGGGATTGGGAAGAAGCCGATATTTATGGACTGAAGGGTGAGTGTGTGTTTATTATTGCTCATCCACTGAGCTCCGTGGACAAGCCAGAGAATAATTGTTATATTAAGGAAGCAGAAAATATGCTGAGTTTTAAGCAGCTGGCTTTCACTTGCGTGGGGTCAGAAGCAAACCTTCATAAACGTGCAGGTGCTCCCTAATCCTTGAGACACCCACCAAACACCTTAGACTTGCACCGAGATCAATATATTTATAGCCACATGTTGGGTGGTGTTTCTATGACTGATCTTGGATGGGTGTCTGCCAAACATAGGTATGAATTTTGCTAAGACATATTTTCTGTAGTGCCCTGAAAGCTGCGGTTTCCTGTGTTGGTTTTTAGAATCAGTGGATCTGGATTAGCCTGTGGGCAGCACCAAGTTCCATGTCAGGCTGGCATATGGCTCCTCTTGGCTGTGACTCTCCCCCCCAGGCAGCCCCAGCTCAGTCCCAGGCTTGTGTGATGTGCAGGGCATGGTTGTTCTTCACAGAATCACAGAATATCCAGAGTTGGAAGGGACCCACAAGGATATCGAGTCCAACCCTTAGCCTGCACAGGACCATTCCCAAGAGTCACATCCTGTGCCTGACAGCATCATCCAAACACTCCTTGAGTTCTGGCAGCCTTGGTGCTGTGCCCACTGCCCTGGGGAGCCTGTTCAGTGCCCAACCACCCTTCAGGGGAAGACCCTTTTCCTGAGATCCA
The DNA here is from genome assembly GCF_003984885.1 of Neopelma chrysocephalum. Lineage (NCBI taxonomy): Eukaryota > Metazoa > Chordata > Aves > Passeriformes > Pipridae > Neopelma > Neopelma chrysocephalum. The sequence goes on along the minus strand of NW_020897747.1, from coordinate 568,689 downwards.
ACCTAACCCTCCCCTGACACAACTTGAGGCCACGGGGTCCTGGGGGTCCTGTCCCTGGTCCCCACAGAGGGTGGGGTCCTGTCCCTGGGGTCCTGTCCCTGGTCCCCACAGAGCAGAGATCAGTGCCTGTCCCTCCTCATCCCCTCCTGAGGAAGTTGTAACTGCAATGAGGTCTCCTCTCAGTCTCCTCTTTGGGACTCAAGAATGAAATATGCATTATTTTTAAAAGAAAATCAGGATCTACAAGTTGGCAATGCTCCAAGGCAGCACCATCCAACAGCACTGAGTTGGTTTACACGTGGTCAAGGCCTGGCCTTTCCATGATACCTGTGTCTATACAGAGGAGCCTCATTTTTGTGCCATTTTGGACTAGGTTTAATGCTGGATGTTGTGCCCCAGGAGCTCTGTGGATGCTGATGTGCAGCACTGTGTGTTCTGCTGCTGGAGAGGTCAGAGCAGCTGCCAGAGCACTTCTTGAGTGACTTTGCTCTCCTTTGACATTCCCTCAAAAATCAGAGTACTAATAGCTGCTTGTCCTCAGTTCTACTGACCTTGTGTGGGTTCAGAGACTAGTCTGATACGTGACTTTTTTCCCATCTGTTATTGGAGTGTGATGCTCTTTCTGGCACACTGAGTTTCCTTTTTATGTCTTTCCCTTTCCTCCAAGATTATTTTCCCCTCTTTCTCTGCTCTACTTTGTTTCCAACAACTACATTTCCATCAGTTTTCAGATTTCACTGGTTAAGAGTATTGTAAAATAGGAGTTTGGAATAGTTTTGCTTACACTCTCTTAAAATTTACAATTAAAAATCTTGATGGTATTTTTCAATCTTGCTGAATAGTTTGGCATTAATTATCATGGACTCTACCGGCAGCTGATTAATATTTCTCTTTCTCCCTCTTCCCTTACCTCCCTCCCCCTCTCCCTGTTCCTGCTGCAGTGATTTAGGCTTTTTCCTGACTTTTTGCAGCTGCACAAGCAGCGATGTTGCTCCACAGCTGGAGGAGTGGCTGTGCCTGTCCCTGGCTGTGTCTGCCTGGTGCCATCTCTCCAGGTTCACTGGCACGTACAGGGTACCTTACATGAAATGAGTCACCGCTGTCATTCTTCATTCTAGTGTGAATTAGGTGTATTTCAGACTGGAAAACGCAATCTGAGCTGTTTTCTAGGTGTCATTTTTTAGATACAGTCTGTGAAGAGGCAATGATGAAGAGCAGGGGTGATAGTGCTCAATTTTACCTCTTCCAGGAGTGCTAACGGTGCCATCCAGAGCAACCATCTCTTTATTCTCTGACTCTTCTGGCATGGAAAGATCCCAGCTGATGACATTTTCCCATATGCACTGCAAGCAGCCTGGCATTTTTGTAGTTCAAACCCCACTCCTTTTAAATTTCATGATCGTTTTGGGCATGGAGTGACAGGGCAAGGGGAATGGCTTTGAACTGAGGGAGGGCAGGGTTAGATGGGATGTTGGGAAAAAGTCCTTCCCTGTGAGGGTGGTGAGGCCCTGGCAGAGGTTGCCCAGAGAAGCTGTGGCTGCCCCATCCCTGGAAGTGTTCAAGGCCAGGTTGGCTGGGGCTTGGAGCAACCTGGGCTAGTGGAAGGTGTCCTTGTCCATGGCAGGGGGTGGGACTGGATGGGCTTTAAGTTCCTTTCAAACCAAACCATCTGTGATTCCATGATTCTCTGAAAACAGGTGTTGGGGTGCTATGTTACTTTCTGTGATATCTGGATTTGTCCAGGATCCACGTTCACTTTGCTCCAATATTGCCCAGTTTACCTGTTACCTACATGTGTGAAAGAATCCAGGTGCCTCCCTGTCCTCTTAGAATGGAAAATATGCCTCATTTATCCTGCAGAATAAGATTTTTCTGCAGCCAACACAGGTTGTTTATCAAATGTTTGTTTAAAATAGAAAACCTGAAGACTTTTGTATCAGGAAACTGCAACTTTCTTCTGTTATGTTAACAAAGGTGTTGCAGAGTGAAACGATGCTGCTGCTTAAGTTGATTGTAAATCATCCTTTCAGCTCAATAGGATAGAGTTTCAAATGCTAAATTTCTGGGAAAAAAGAAATGTTGTAAGTAAATATTTGAGTATATTGCAATACACTTTATGTGACTGTTGCTTTTCTGGTTGTTTTAGGGTATGGTCTCGTTCATGTAATTGAAAAATCTTTAATAGATATTATTTATAATTATATTTTGGTTTAATCTATCTTAAATATGAGTCTTCAATGAAGAAAGGTAATATTTATTCCTTCAAATGATTTTAGTACTTTATAATAGTAGTTTACTGGTCATTAAGGAAGAAATTGAAACTCAGAAACAGAGGGAAAATGTCTAGATAAAATATTACTGTTGATTTCAGTGCTTTGCACCACTCAACATTCATGTTACTTAATACCAGCTGGACTTTTGTGACTGGTTCACTGGCAAATATTCAAATTGCACAGAACCATGTGCTTAGTTTTGTCATAATTTCTGGTTAAATATGTTTTACAGCACTTAAATTGTTCAAGGTTCTTTACTAATCTAATTTTCCAAAATACCCAAAGTGGGCTGAAACTTAGAAATTCCCAGCAAAGGTTTCAGTAGAAATATTTTATAAATTCCCAGAATTAAATATACAAAGCTGATGCTTAAAAAATAAATCAGCTAAGGGAAATTAAATAGTTTTTTAAGATCTGAATTTCCAAAGCCTTAGAAAGCTGGAGTACTTTATTTAAGAATTAGATAATTCAATGGCAAAAACCACCCAGATTTTACATATAGGTGCAGGCAGTGGAACAGTCTTGAAAATGCTTGAGCACAGCAAGAGTCAAGATGTATCAGTTAGATGAAGGCATTGTAACTGGCACATTGAAATGAGGAGAAGACCTTCAGGGGTGTCAAAAAAGAAAAAAAAAAAAGAATTAAAAAGGGGTAATTTAACAGCAATTCAGAAGCAGAAGTTGTTTTGTTTTTTTTTTTCCATTTTGTCATGCAACGTGTTGGAGTATGAGTATGTGGCATTTCTGTCCAGAAATGGTTGCAGAGATGGAAAGAAGAAGGAGTTGAAATTGAAATTGAAATTTTAAAGCCCACTTGATACGCAGATAGACCAAATGTAATAAATATTGATTGGCCTAATATATGTAAATGCAAGAGCAATTGTTGTTTGGCTGGTTTGGTGGTTGGGTGGGTGGCTGTGGTGCTCACCCTAACTTAATCTTTTAAGGCAAACTAGCAGTTGCAAGTTATGCATTTCTGACTCCGGAGAAGGGAGACCTTCTTGCTTTCTACAACTGCCTGAACAGAGACTGTGGCAAGGTGGAGGTCAGGCTCTGCTCTCAGGGAACAGTGACAGGGCAACAGGAAATGGCCTTAAGCTGCACCAGGGGAGGTTCAGGTTGGACATCAGGAGGAATTTCCTCACTGAAAGGGTGGTCAGGCATTGGAAGGGGCTGCCCAGGGAGGTGGTGGAGTCCCCATCCCTGGAGGTGTCCAAGGAATGACTGGATGTGGCACTCAGTGCTCTGGGCTGGGTGACAAGGTGGAGATCGGGTGCAGGTTGGATTTGATGATCTTGAAGGTGTCTTCCAACCTCAATGATTCTGTGATTCTCACTTGCCTACTCTGGCCCTTGAGTGTTCGTCCTTTTGACTCGCTGCCTCACTCGCCCAGGATTTCTCTGCATCTATAAATTCACCAAGGCCAACTGTGAGAGACACACTAAGGCTGCCTGGGAATATGTGTCCTTGTTATTGCTTCCAGCATTTGCTGGGGACATTTCATGCAGTCAGAAAGGGGACACTGGCCGTAAGCAGGAGGAAAGAGCACGTTCAGCGTGCCAGGAGAGTTCTTGTGGCTGTGGGAACACGAAGGAGCTGCCTGTGGATGGCAGTTGATAGTACACGTCTCCTCAGAAGGCAGGGAGGGGGCTGAGTGGGAAGCCTGGAGATGAGGCTGCCTTGGCCACTGCCCAGCTGAAGCCCGGGAGATGGCTGAGTTCGGTGGCTGGGGATCAAACCTGCAAACGTGGAGCTGCTCTTGTGCCAAAACACACCTCGTCTCAAGCCAGGAGGGCTCAGGGATGAATCCCAGCTGTCCATGGCTGTGTGTGGGGGGACTGAAATGAGCAAACTGCCACAGGGTTTGGTGCTGGCAGTAGTTCCGAGCCCTCCAAGGTCAGGCAGTCAACGGGCTTCATTCTCCAACGTTGCTTCCCTAAAGCTTGATAAGCACACTGGGAAAATCTGAAATAAAGAGACTACCAAGTACTACACAGATACTAATTCCCCCATCATTTGCTCCTATTTTAATCTCCATTTCATTAGAGGAGAAAAAGAGGAAAACTGGAGTGTTTTATCAATACTCAAACATCAAACCAATGGCAAGCCTGGCCCACATTTGGGTTTTCCATTGATTGCTCTATTACCTTGACTGTGCTGATTTCTCCAGCTCTGTATTGCCAACTCAGAACTCCTCTGCTCTGTTTTTGCCAAGGCAGGACACGAACCTCTGGTGCAACACCCCAAGCATGAGTTATTTAACAAAACCTACCATGCAAAATGAGACCTTTCAGTGTTTCCTCAACTGTTTATCTTTGGCAGCTTGTTGGTTCCTTGTCCCTGAGCCTGAGTTAGTCACAGGGCAGCAATGAGCTCATCGGAAGTAAACAGGGCTCGTTGCTGTGCCGGTGCCGCCCACCCAACATCCCTTTGTGCTACCAAAGGTGGCAAAATATTCCTAACAGGCATTTTTTTTTTCCCCTTCTTTTTTTTTGGAAACACTTTCAAAAAGGAAAAAAAATAAAAGAACAATGCAGAGTGTTGGTGAGCAGAGCGTCGTCCACCCAGACAGTTTAACCCTCGGGTCAGCGTGTTTGTGTTTCACTTATTGGGCTGTTAATAGATTTTCTTCATTTGTGCGAGACATTGTGAATGATGTGCTGAGGCCTTTCCATTCCTTCACCGTGGTCCACCTGTAAGAAGAGAGCGTTAAAAGCTGCTGGAGTTTCTACCTCTTGACAACATCCCAGCTGTAGACTAGCAATAGCAATCCTCCCGTGGCAGTTTTAATTATCGGCCCCGGCGATACCATCAGTAAGTGTGTAATTACGTGTCACTTTCCTGGCTGTTGGGTATGAAAAGTGGAACCAGTGAGATGATGATCGTTGAAGCTGTAGACTCATATTTAAACAATTCAAAATGTGTAACTGGCAGTGTCATTAAACAGAGAGAGTCTGACCCCAGCTGTCAGTTACTTTTCCTTATGCAGATTTTTTTTCATGCTGTCTGTCAAAAGAGCTCCATGGGCTGAGATGGGACGGAAGAGGCAGCGTAATGCAGGAGAGCTGCTCTCCTCCACTCCTGCCAGGGTGGTCTTTTACCCTAAATAAATACTGCTGGAGAGATTGTAAATAAACGTCCGACCACGCAGGAAATTATATAGACTTTGGTGATGAATAAACAAAGGGAGACTATCAAACAGATATTTGAGCCTTCCAAAAATATGAATAAAATCGGACTCATTACCCTGAACTTCAAGAACAAGGCTTATGGTAATTTGGGGGATTCATTACTGAAGGATAAAAATGGAATAATTTTCATTTCTCCGTTTCCACCACAAAATTTTTGAAGCCATGGCAGATAAATGAATGACCTGAAGGTTATTATTATTATTTAAATCTCTATATGTACACACACACATATATATATTTATATATATGAGAGAGACACTCACACAACCCCCCCTTTATCTTACATATCTACAGGAGCAATGACAATTTTTGAATATTGCTTTCAAAAATATTAGAATATGGATCCCTTTCACTTCAACTTCAAAGTCAGCAGATGTTTAAGGTGTGCAAAGTGCTAGAAACTTGTCACCTGGCCAATATATGCTAAACAGATGGAAAAAAATAAATATATGTGCATAGGAGTAGGTAAGTAAAGAATATTCTTTTCTGCAAATTGAGTCAGAAATTTCTCAAATGACAACTCTGCTGTCTGAAGACAGGCACAAGTGGTTTAACTGGGAATTTGGAGCTGGCATTCCAAGAGTTAATTTTGAAAAGACAAGGAAATAAATGTAATAGTGCTTAAAAAAAAAAAAAAGAAGAGGTTGGAGGTTAAATAAACATCAATCTGTGAAGAGAGAGAAAAATGTTTCTTTAATTTTTAAAATGTTTACACTTCTCAGAATAAAGCCAAGTTCCAGTTACAAACAAATAAATTTCTCTCATCCCCATAAGACACCTTAATTTAAAGCTTTGGAGTTCACGTTGACTCCGGCAGAGCAGTGGAACAACAGAGACACTCTGGGTGCTCAGCCTTTGAAAAAGCACAGCATCACACCTGCTTTTGCAGATTTTAAGGAGAAATATATTCATTTTGTGTGTGTGTGTGTGTGTCTCCATATCTGTATATAAAAGCTTTGCATATATTTCTTGTTTCAAAGACAATGCCACAGAGCAGCGCATACAGGAGTGCAGGCTATATTAATTGCAGCACTACTTTCATACTTGAAAGTAATAAATAGGCACATATTAAATCCTCTAAGGATTAATTTGTATTTTATCAGCTGTGAAAAGGGCAATTTTTTACATATCCAGACTTAAGAGGTAGCCCTATTAGCCCTTCATTGGAAAACAAATTCTGCATATATTTTGTACCAGGGCTTTTTATTTTCTTTTTTGTTTTTACTCCTTTTTTCTCTTTTCCTTGTCTTTTTAAAAGTGTTCCTTGTAGCAAGTGGTTATGTAATTTAAGGCTGGGGAGGAAATGAGCTGTTGTGTTGCAGACAGACCAACTCTGCCACGAGAAATTCGGGTGAGCAGCAAACAGAAAGCCCCCCCAAGAAACCTCCACGCTGTAACACATTTGGTGTCTCACTTTTCCGTGGCATTTGAAATACACAGTGCTTAAGGTCATCCGGTTTTGATGCATCCATATTAATGTCCTTGCAGATCTCTTCAGAGCTCTATTTACAAATTATTTGCTGTTGCCACTAACGAGGAGGTGCCGGGGAGCCCCCCCGGCCGCGGGCGGTGCCGAGGAGCCGGTTTTTGCATGAGAAATAAGCACCTCTCTTTGTCTTTCATGGACTCGTCTGTAGGGTTGAGTATTTTCAAGTTCTGTTTCTGTCCTACTTGCATGTTTGCTGCAGGCGATGTGCATCACAGGGAGGAGGCAGTCTCTTGGGGAGGCCCCACTTTTCTGCATTTAGTTGGTTGCTTTGAAAGCAAAGGATGCTAAAAAAATTAGCTCTCTTTTAGGAGTGTGGGATGACTTGTGCACAACAAACAGATCTAGAGTTGAAGGCTCCTGTGCTGCTGCTTTTTTTTTTTTTTGGAAAGCAAACTAGGATTTTTAAAAGGACACCGACACTTTATTTATTTATGCCCAAAATTTTGAAGTGCTTCCAGCAGATGAGGAGTTGGAGCCTGTGTCTATCCTGAAAGAGGCAGTGGGACTTAGCAAAGCAGAGCCAGCTGACTTCTAATGCTTTGCAGAATTAGATCATTATGGAATCATCAAGGCTGGAAAAGACCTCTAAGATAGCACAGTCCAAACTTAATTGCCTGGATCCTGAGCTCTGTCCTTTGATGCTGGGCTTCTCCCATGTTTCCCATGTGTGCTCTGTCATTGCAGTTAAAATTAGGGGTGCACTTGCTGCTGCTTCCCAGTTTGGAATCTGGAAACCAAGGGCAGGTCTCTTTTATTCCAGTTCCCCTAGAGCCCAGGTCCTCCCAGGTCCAGGATACACCTCACTTCAAGGGTTAACTAGTCCAAAACTCCACGAAAATGTTCATTAGTGCATTTTTATGAGATGAGCAATGAAAATATTGGCTCACAAGCGATCTTTTCTCTGAGTTTGAAACCAAGGCGAAGTTTTCCTGAACAGTGTGAGCTGGAACATGGTACACTTTTGCTAACTTGCTTTTCAAAATGCTCTGCACATTTCCAGTTCATCTGAATTCTTCTTTTACGTAACTGATGGCAGTCGGGGAAAAAAAAATTGGTTTCTATGGGCTCCTGAAACAAATCTGCTGTTATCATCTGTGCTGCCTCTGCCTGGGTGCTTATTTGAATAGTGAAGTGATTGTGGACAAAACACTATCTTAGGCGTGTTCTGCAGGGATGGTTACCCCAAGACTTGCTTTAGCCCTGGGACAGCTGAAAGGCTGCTCAGTGAAATCACTGTCCTCTGCTTCTCTCCCCATTGTTAAAACATCCAATATTCACACTTACTGTTAGGATCCACTAAATAAGGCAATATCACCATTGTCACCTTTATTGTTAACTGTGAAAACAAAATTCAGAGCAATATCTTACTAATAATAGCAGGCACTCCAGGATTTTCTGCTGGGGAGAGAACTGCTGTTTTAAGGCAGTATCTGAACATGGTTATGGGAAAATATCTATTTTTACCTTATGAGACCAGGACAAACACTTCTGTTTTGGTACTGAAAGAATAAAAACAAGCTTTACTACAAAGATAGTAATTTTGGATATACTGAAATAAAATCCAGTGGAGTGTGGGGCCAGGATAGTATTTCCTATGTACAATTCCAGTAAGGAAGTGAAGCTACAATAAGGCGTGTTCTGCTGTGGAAGAGCAGTCAGCTGTCTCATGGCCTCAACACCAGGAGAGGTTTAGGTTGGATACAGGGAAAATTTCTTCATGGAAGGGGTTTTCTAGTCTTGGCACAGGTTGTCCAGAGCAGAGGTGGAGTTCCCAGCCCTGGAGGGATTTAACAGCCATGTGGATGTGGCGCTTGGGGACGTGGGTTAGTGGTGGCCTTGGGAATGCTGGGAGAATGTTTAACTTGATGGTCTGAGAAGGCTTTTCCAGCCTAAAGAATTCTGTGATTCTATGTGTTTTCTTCATAAACTTATTTTCTCTTTATTAAATTGGACCAACTGGTAACATCTTATGAATATTTTAGGACAAAATGCACAACTGTTTTGCTTTATAAAGAGCCATGGTGGCTTATTTGCGGTGTCCCAGTGCTTCCTCAGTGTCTGTCCCTCAATGGGTGATTTCCAACTTTGCCAGCCTTCCCAAAGCCATGGTTTATTTCCCCCTCTGCTTTTCTTCCTAGCAGGATGATGGAATGCTGTCATGGTGGTTGCCCTGTTGCAAAAAACCAGCAAAAAATAAAAAAAAAAATAAATCTTTGCTTAATATTGAAAACTATCTTGAAATTATGAAGCAGGAGATGTACTTTGCTTATCACAGTGGAAACCTATTAGACAAGTACCCCTGGTGCATGGAAAATATATGCTTTTAACAGTTTTAATCCTTTATCAATTATTCATATGGGAAGGTTTTCCTGTATTTGTTCAGTTTGTTGGATGGAATAGCAAGCACGACTTTATTTGTCTAACAGTTTTGTTCCAACTGTATCCGATAAGATATTTAACACACCCAAACATATTTAATTTAGGAAATAAAGAGCCATTCTTTCTGTGGGGTTTTACACATCATTCTTCTTTATTACGCCAGGTTTTGCTCATCATCCCATGTTCTTCCTCAGAGGACAGAGACAAATAACTGTTCTCCACAAGGACAATGTGTGTGTTGAATGCATTTTAAATGCTGCACTTTGTTATGATTGCAACCAACATTTTAAATATGCTGCAATCAAATTCCAAAATGACACGAGAAAAATGACATCAGAGAATAAATCTATTTGGCTGTGCTGGCAACAGGAATGTTGGAGCTGGAACATGCTTAGTTTGAAAGTTAAAGATTGAGTGCAATGTTTATTTTATTTGCTTAAGAGAGGCAAGTCTAATTCATCCCTGTTGTGGAAATCAATGGTGTTACAGTATAAATATACTCTTCAAATATATTTGTCATATTACATGCGTTAAATAGCATTACCTAAATACAGTTTAGCTTTTAAATATCACATGAGATTACTGATTTGCTTTTACATTGTGCTGGGTTTGTTTAAACTATTCAGGGGTCTCACCCATGGCATACATAGTAATTCTGCCTATGTAATTGTGTCCTGGAAGAGGGAAACCAAAGTCAAAGGAGCTTCCTGGTAAAAGCTGGGAAGTGTACAACTGGCAAAGGCTGATGTAGCAGCATTTTGTTTCTCCTAAATGGGCTTCCAACTATGCTGGAAAGTCCCTCGAGTGGTCATTTACTATATTATGGACTATTTCCTTGTGTTTCTTACAGACACAGAGGAACATGAGCTGTAGAATGAAGGATCTTGGAGAAAAAAAAATCCCATGGAGCTTCTTGCTAAGAATGGTTCAGGTTTTGAGAAGGAAACATTTTTATCCCAGTAGGATCATCCATCCCTGGAGTCTATTAAATACTTCAGGAATTTCTGGGCAGAGTTGTGCTGCTTTCTAGCTATGCTTTAAGGTATTGGCTCCTGTTAATGTTGGTATGAATATTCCTTATACATCTTGCTGAAAAATTCCCCTTAAAGAAAATAAACGATGTCTAACATGTAAAGTTCTTAAGTGACTGTGACTGGGATGATGGATTTAACTTGTCTTACGTGAAAAAAATAGTAGGAAATAAAGTGGTATTTAAAAATGGGATTTGTTTGCCTTCAAAATTGTAGCTCTAGTTTTCTCCAAAGGCTTGGAGCTGAGCAGGTGTTGCCTGGGTAGGAAAATTTCACTTAAAGGTCTCTGAACTGTCCCAAACTGAAGTCCATTCTCATCCATAACGTAATTTAGCCCTTGACAGATATATAGAGCTCTTGTAGCTTTCTGTTCTTCACAAAATCTCCTGAGCTTCAAGTCTCACTGACCAGATGGGTTGTAATTTGGCCTCTGACATGGCACAGTCCTGCTGGAGGGTGAAAATTACCTGAACTGGCCAACGCCGAGGTCACACTCCCGTCTCCTTCAAGTCATTTTCTTTTTCTCAGGCTCCTGCCTCCCATTTCCCAGCACACAGAACTCTCTTTTCTGCATTTTGAACAGTGCACAGGAGTGAGACGTGGAATACTTATCCCCTCAGAAGTCAGATATTATATTTAAATGTCTTAAGCCTCTGCTGATCATCAGTCACGGGATTGATTCAGCCTCAATCAAATCCAACTCCACAAGTAGGATGCTGAGATTGCCCCATGTAGGGCAGATTGAAACACTTTGTGCTCTGTCAGGTGTCGGAAACAGCATAGAAATGTGCTTAATTAGGGAGAGCCTTGAGTGCTTTTCCAGGCTGAGAGCTCAGAGCAGAGCAAAAGGGAGGTCAGGGACAGGTGACATTATAGTGGGGTCTGCTACAGGCTGCCAACCAGGATAACGGGATGAGACCCCCTACAGACAGGAGCAGCTTCACATTCCCAGGCCCTAGTCCTCGTGGGGGACTTCAGCCAGCTTGGTATCTGTTGGAGCAGGTTGAGGGAGGGGATTCTTCCCCTCTGCTCCACTCTGGTGAAACCCAGCCTGGGGCACTGAATCCAGCTGTGGGGATCTAAACATCAGAAGGATGTGGAGCTGCTGGAGCAAATCCAGAGGAGGCCACAGAGATGCTCTAAGGGCTGGAGCCCCTCTGCTCTGGAGCCAGGGTGGGAGAGCTGGGGGTGTTCACCTGGAGAGGAGCAGGCTCTGGGGAGACCTTAGAGCCCTTTCCAGTGTCTAAATGATCTTCCAAGAGCTGGGGGAAGGACTTTGGACAAGGGCCTGGAGGGTCAGGACAAGGAGCAATGGCTTCCCACTGCCAGAGGGCAGGGTTAAATGGGATATTGGGAATGAATTCTTGGTTGCGAGGGTGGTGAGGCTCTGGCATGGGTTGCCCAGAGAAGCTGTGGCTGCCCCATCCCTGGAAGTGTCCAAGGCCAGGTTGGAGGGGGCTTAGAGGAACCTGGGCTAGTGGAAGGTGTCCCTGCCCATGGTAGGGGTGTTGGAATGAGATGATCTTTAAGTTCCCTTCAAACAAAACCAACTGTGATTCTATGATTGTATGTTTATGCATATTTTTCATTCTCTTTTTTTTTTTTAAATAAAAATGGAATAAAGGTATTTTAGTAGAATTACATCCACCTGCACCTCCCCTTAAACTGTTACATCCTCAGGCCCTTATGCCTGAGCAGGTTGCATAAATGTACTTAGAATTAAGTGTGAAAATTTTTTTCTCTTGTAAATAACTAAAGCTACAGATATTTTTTGTGTTAACATTGTCCCTTCCTTCTCTCTTTTATTGAACTGAGTTCTCCTTGCTGCTCGGACATCTATCTGAGCTCCAGAACAAAAGGAGGGGAGAAGATATATGGAGTGCATCTAATTCTGGGATTTACTGCCTTTCCTTCAGTTAGTCGAGAACAAGGGATTGCTTGTGACTGTTTTTGTCTCCAGAAGAAGTTTTCTTTGCTGGGTCATCCGTGCAGCCCTGGCACAGTGTCCCTGTGGCGCGGTTGTACCGACAACCGCCAGGTCAGCAGCATGTCTTGCAATGAACAGAATTTACCCTTTCACCTTCACATCCCCCTCCACTCTTGTATACGGCTTAGATTTTTTTCTCTTTTTTTTTTTTTTTTCTGCAGCAGAAGTAATTTTTTTTTTTGCAGGTGCAAAAAGGAGCCTTTCATTTTCCCCATCTTAGGGAAAAAGTTACAAAAAATACGCTTTCCTTCCTGAAAGGCAATATTTTGCTTTTAGCACTACTTTATGTGCGGCGTTTTTTAGCTCCTCTAATCTTAAATTCAGTACATGAATGGATGGATAATTTCCTCCCTGTCAGTTTTTTCATGCTCCTGAATTATTTACTACTCCCGCAACTTGTAGCTGCAAGTCCACTTATTTCTCGTTGAGTTGTAGCCGTGCAAGAAGCTCCAGTTCTCCCGCTGTCCTGGGGGGTTCCCTTAGTGCTTCCAGGGCTGGTGGAGCATCCTTGGAGGGGTGCCCAGGCAGAAACCCCCCAGAGTCCCTCAGAACCAAGTCCTTAAGTAACACAGCCCGAATCCAGCTAATTTGTCTTCATCATTCATATCTCCCAAATCCTGAATCATTTTGGTTGCCCTCCACTGCACCTTTTCAATCTCCACAATGTCCTGCCTGTAATATAGTGACCAGAATTGCACACAATATTTCAAATATACTCCCACTAATGTCTTATATAAAGTAGTGCCAGAATAACTTGGGCTGATTTATAATCCTTACAAATATATATATTTGTTTAGCTGCTGTTGTTGGGGTTTTTTTATTGCTGCCAAACATTGAACATATGTCTGGTGGTCTGAAGGCCTGTTAAAGACAACGAATGAATCACATTTTCCACATGACAAAAGAAAACACCTTTATTTTTTATCATTGTCAAGCTTGAGTGGTGATATAAGATAAATTGAAACAACAAAAGGAAAAGAGTTTAGGAAAGTCAAGTAATAAGGTATCAGGTTATAAATGAAGTCTCTCAATGCCTGAAGTTAAAAAGTATCCACAGGCACTTCACACTTCTTAAAAAAAATAAATAAATAACAGCATGGTGAGAACCATGTCCTGTTTGGAGTATGGAGGCATATCCTACCCTTTAAGTGCCCAGAATTTGACAGAGTATAAATGGGATTTTTTCCCCGGTTTTGGCCTCAGGAACACACAGTGCCACATGTGATGCTGATGCACAGAGCAGCCCTTTTGGGGTGGTGAAGGTTCTCCATTCGTGATGCTGTTGGGAGCTACAGTTTCTTCATGGAAATGAGTTTCCAGCAGTTGCTTTTCATCTGTTGGGTAAGATCCTGCCCCTGGTTTTGGTGTCACCCCATCAATATTCTGAAGTAATGCACTTCAATAATGTTATTTATAGTGAAGAAGATTTGTGAGCAAATATTTTCAATTCTGTGGTTCCTAGAGAAAGAAAATACATTGCCAGAAGATCTTCCTCTAAAATCTGCTAAACTCCCACTCCCAAAATATCCAAACCAAGGATCACCATTTTGTAGAAGACATGAAAAGAAACTTGCAAAAAGTGAAGGCAAGTGTGGTCAAGGTGAAATTACCCTGAGAAGGTGCTAGAAATAGCAGGCCACAGAAGACCTGCAGGTATTTTCTCTTAATTGATGCAGCAAGGTTTGAATTCTGCTTGTTTCCAGTTTAAGAAGAAGTTTTTGATGGCTTCCACCTGAATGTGGTCTGCACTATATAGAGCAGGTGACCTGCATTAATGGCCTCGTTCTCCCAGGACAATGCAGTGTTATTAATGTATTGTGCCAGGTTTTACCTTGGCTGGTGGCCATTATCACCAATAAATAATGGCTCTTGTTACATCGGCTCCTGAGAAGGTCTGGGGACATGAAATTCATGTGTGCTACCAATGTAGATCGAACGTAACCTTGACATTAATCAGACAGGTGGAATTTAAGGCTTCCCCAGTTTTTCCAGTGCTGCTCTCGTAACAAATCATGAAGTTCTCCTGCAGCTTTCTGGTGAGCTCAATATAAAAAAAAAATCCATACCCTCTTTTTCCCCTTATTGTTTGGGTTTTTGTTTTAAAGTACATTTAGTCTTTTAATATGACCACTAAGATGTTTACAAACACCTCTGCCTTCCTGGTGCTCTCACGTCTCCTGAACGGGCTCCTGTTTTCTGAGAGCAAACAACAAATGGAGCAGATCTTTGAAGAAACCCACCCTCGATTAATAGTTAATGATGGCTCAGGAGAAGGAACAAAGCCTGTTGATGTGAACACGGATTAGCCCTTTTATAAGCACGGCCAAGCAGTTTGTAGGAGAGGGGATGCCCGGGAGCATCCTGCTGTGCCCTCCTGCCGAGACCAAGGCTGGGCAGCGGGCTCAGCGCAGGGGGCCGGGGCCCCCAGGGGCTGTGCCCCAGCTGCCCCCCTCTCCCACACAGCAACGAGCTGGTTGGTGCAGGAGCATCCCCTGCCGACCAGCACCTGCCAATTATTCCCTCTGCCAAGGACCCAGCATCAACCAACCTCTCCCTACTGTGGGAATGTGGAGCCTGGCCAGGGCTGGAGCCCAGCATGGGGGTCTTGGCCCCACACAGCTCGTGGGTTGCGTTTGGGTTACAAAACCATCGGGTTCACAGAATGACAGAATATGCTGAGTTGGAAGGGACTCAGAAGGATCATCGAGTCCAACCCTTAGCCCTGCACGGACTCCCCGAGGGTCACACCATGTGCCCCAGAGAATCATTCAAACGCTCCTTGAGCTCTGGCAGCCTTGGTGCTGTGCCCACTGCCCTGGGAAGCCTGGTCAGTGCCCGACCACCCTCTGGGGGAAGAACCTTTCCCTGCTATCCAACCTAAACCTAAACCTAAAAGGTTGGTTGGGTCAGAACACTTGGGACTTGGCACTGGGGCACATCTTCGTGCTGGTGCTGATGGGGGTCAAAGCCACGGCAGCACTTTGGAGGTGAAAGGCTTTGCATCCCCCTACCCACTTGCAGAGCCCTCCTTTCTCACCCAGAATATTTGAAGTTTAGGACTTCAAATACTTGTATTAATAAATTACTATGCATCATGTCAAATTAGCATTGCCATTACTAAAAGATTAATAGCGACAATGCGTTGTGGCACTCCATCGCTTCAGGGTAATTTCCTTTTGTTCATGCTTTGGCATAATATTGGAGAGCAGAGCAGCAGAACCACGGAGCATAAATTCAGACCCAGCCCCTCAGCAGAAGAGGCAATCCCAAGCACAGTAGAGGGCTGGCAATTAGCTCCACAGCCTTCTGGGAAGGTTGCCTTCAACCCTGGATGGATCAGGACCGATATCCCTCACACTTCACAGAGAGCAAGATAGATCCCGACGTTTATATGTTTTTATTTACTAAGTGCTCAGGAGGAATTAACCAGGATAATTTGCATGTGAAGCCTTTTTATTTGAGCCTCCGACTAGTTGGTGGGCGAGCAGTGGTGTGGAGACTTAAGGGTACATCCTGCCAGCAGCAATCTTGCCTTTCATAAATTCTCCATCCTAACTGGAGTTTACAAGGGGAGAAATTACCCTCGTGCTCGTGTCCCTTTCCATGGCGCTTGTAAAAAGGAGCAACTTTTTTTTCCCCTTGGCCTCCTCGGGCAGGGACAAAACAACAACAAAGCAATTAAGCAATGTGTCTTAGTGGATACAATTTAAAATACAGGGTGGGAGTGTGCCATGTGGCATCGTTTCATCTCGAAGATGCACACAAGGATTTCATACCTGCAGCTTAATGACAGGCAGGGAGAGGAAAAGCATCTAAATCTCATTTTGAGACACAGCCTTTTTTATTTTTTACTGGTTTAACAAATGACTTTCACGAGTGAAATTATTGTCTTACCATCTCTTTGGCTTCACGCTGGATATAGGCAGGAAAATATCTTCATGATGGCTCTGTTTCTTGCTTAAATATCAAGTATTGGTATTTTTAATGTTTTTGTAAACATTATATATTTTAATACTTGAGAAAATGTATCTCATAAATAAGCTTTATTATCTGTCAAAAAGGATGAAAATATAACTTTACATTTCTGTTTTAAAGTAATTTTAGTGCCTATTAGCTATAAAGTAACAGTTATATATAATTTAGAGTATGTAGTCACTCGAAACAACTTGACATTTTCACACAAACACAGAACCTTAATAATAGTCTTGGGATTTCATTGGAAGTATACACCACTACAGGATATTAAAATAACTTATGGTGCACTGTAATTCTTGTTTTGTATTTGTCCAAGTAGTTTTGAAGCATGCTATAAAGCAGAAAAATAAAAACCTAAGCTCCAAAGTCAGCTAAGCTGCATTCTTAAAGTTATAGCAGTCTTTTCATATTAAGTGTGATTAAACCAGCTGACATTTCTCGTTGGCATCTTCCTCTTTTCCCTTCCTATTAATATGCTGTGCTTAAAATGTAAATGCTCTGAGCATGGCATTTTTTATTTAAAGCCCTTGCAATTGTTTGCTTAAAATAATGATGCTGATTGTATTCATTCAGGGATCATAATAAGAGCTGAAATACAGAATTTACTTGTTGATCTTAGGGTAAACTCCAGATTTGAGCAGTGAAATACTTTGCCATACTGGCAGCAGTGGAATTCTGAACTCAGAGAGCTCCAAAAGCCAGTGATGCTTCTTCCTGTTGTTCTACATCCAAGGAAAAATCTGAATCATGAGGGCAACAGTTGGAGGTTCACCAGTCTGATTTATCTTCTTCTTAAAATGATGTGGAAATTTTAAAATAATTAATAATTTTAATCGATTTTATTTTTTAAAATAAACCTATGGACTTGATTGTGATTAAAATTTGCCCAATTTTTAACTTGTGCTTTTAATTGTAATTGGAGTGGCATGTGGGCAGGGATTAGGTGAGTGTACAGATGTGCACAAAAATTAATATGAACTTGGAGGAATGGCCTCATCGCCATAAAAGGGCCGACCAAATGTTCACAGATGGAATTTGAGTGGACCCTTATTGAATAAGCTTGTAGGACCCACTTGGGTCATTTCTGCATCAATCTTTTTTGATCTGTTTGGAAAAGGCATAGTCCTGGCCTTTTCCACAATAATTATTCTCATGCCTGATCCATTAATTTTTTAATTTTCTTTAGGGTTGCTCTGTGACAGAACCACCACTACCAACAAGAAAATAATTTAAAATGCAGTTTGAAGAAGGTTGTGTGTGGCTACATTGGTTTTTTAACCTTCCTTACTACAACATGGTTAGACAGAGAATATTGTAATCAAATGGAATCCACAATATATTGCATATAACTATAGGTCTTGTCCTGTCAAGAAACTTTCAAAACCTGGTAAACAGGGGAATGTGGAGTAAGGAGAGAATCTGGTGATATAAAAGGAAATAACTTTAAAATATCATTGTATTTATAAACAGATTTTTTTCTTCCTTTCCCTTTTGTCCCACCCCAATGTTTATTTTCAAGGCCAGGTTGGATGGGGCTTGGAGCAACCTGGTCTAGTAGAGGATGTCCCTGCCCATGGCAGAGGGTGGAATGGATGAGCTTCAAAGTCCCTTCCAACCCAAACCATTCCATGATTCTATGATCTCATTCTTATTTTGATGTTGCTTTTAAACTGTTGAATTTATAAAAATGCATATGAAAACCAATTCAATCCATAAGTTTTTCTCTTTATGCCTTTCCTCCCAGGAGTGCCACTGAATTTGTACACAGCAGAAGAGAGCAGGAATGAAATGTAATCATTAAACTGTGAAAAATGGAAATACTCCTAACAACAAAATAAAGCTGACAAAGGATTAATTTCAACAAAGCAGGTTTTAAAAGTGTGTCAGAGTACAGAAGCACCTCTTACATAGATTGAGGATGGATCATGGAATGGTTCGGGTTGGAAAGGACCTTAAAGCTCATCTCATTCCACCCCCTGCCATGGGCAGGGACACCTTCCACTAGCCCAGGTTGCTCCAAGCCCCGTCTAACCTGGCCTTGGACACTTCCAGGGATGGGGCAGCCACAGCTTCTCTGGGCAACCTGTGCCAGGGCCTCACCACCCTCACAGGAAGGATTTCTTCCCAATATCCCATCTAAACCTGCCTTCTATGTCATTACCATGCTTGGGTACAGTCAGGGAAATTTAGGAACTCCCTCTTTTATTTATTTGTGTGTGTGTGTGTGTGTTCTTCATGGATTTTGAAGTAGAAAAAGATTTACTTAAGAAGACATTTGATATTGACAAGCCCAATTGTTTCCTTCAGACTGGGGGATTCACTTAATCAGGGCAATTTGAGAACACTAGACAAAAGGTGGAAGAACAGAAACAGGACTCTGTACAACACTCCAACAATTTCCCTCTCTGAAAAATCATAAATTGCCCATTTTCAGGTGGAAAAGAGACAGATATTTCTCTTTCTTACTCAGGATATTTTTTCCAGCTAATCTTCTACTGCCAATAAGGAGGGAGTAGAAATGTTTGTGTTATCAAGAATTAGGTTGGATTTTTGAAGCTCCAGGTGTTTGGTGTAGCCCACCAAACTCTGTGGGAGTTCCAGGTACCCAGTGTTTCTGGAAAAGCAGCTCCTGGTTGGATTTTATGGGGACTATGTGGTAATATCATCAATTAAAGTTCAGACCCTGGTACCATAACTCAGATTGACTGGTACCATAGTAGAGAGGTAGTATCATAAATAGAAATCTGGCTGGTGAAATTTGGATGCAGATCCAAACGGATTTTTTCTTTGCTTTGCTCCCTTTCTTTACTTCATGCCTTTTTTATAGCTTCTAGTTGAGTTTTTATGGTATTGTTGGGCATTTTTACATGCTCAAATATGTGGAAATTTATAAATAAGTAACGCAATTCTGGAATTGAAAAGCACAATAATATGCATCACCTGGCTGTGAAAAAGGTATGTAATCAAAAACTTGTTTTGCCTCTCTGTGTCTGGGGTATAATTTCCAAATGTTTAAAAAACATTCTTTTTTATGTTTTTTTTTAACTGGGTCTCATCTAAATAGCTGAGCAGGAGGGAGAAGCATTAGAATATTGATCAAATAAATAGGAAGGAGGAATAGAAAATTAAAGTGCTGAGTGTCAGCAGGAGTGTGATAAGAGAGCCCATGTCTCTGTAGTTGGGTTTTGTAGCTCCTAAAGGCAGCAGGTAGATAAAGGAACACATGGAACCAGGAGCAGCTCCCTGTGGGACTGCAGATGACATTGTAACAGATGACTCCAGATGACAATGTAAGAGGAGGAATGGAAAGAAATTATATTAACAAACTGTAGTCGATGGTTATAATAAGATTTGAACTGCTGAATAACCAAACCTGAAAGACCAACATATTTTTCAAGATGGTTTAGAAGGATCCCACGATTGAGTGTGTCAAAAGCTGCAATTATGTCAAGAAGTATTACAAAGGATGGATTCCCAACATCAGATACAATAAGTATATTATTACAAATCCTGATGAGCAGACATTCACCACTGATGGAAAAAAAAACAAACCACAAAACAAAAGCACAGTGAAACTTTTGTAATAAATTATATCCTTAAAATGTTTTGCCTTATGGCTCTTCCTCTCTCCTAATAGTGGTAGAAAAAAACAGATTTAAATCTGCTTTACTGATTATTAGAACGTACAGGGATTAAAAAAATCCATGTAATACAGTTACTTTTTTGGAGTTTCACATAGTCCTGGTGGATGATAATACCTTTATGATATTTTCAATATGTGAACTTAGCAGCAAAAAGATTTTTCTCAGATATTGGCTCCAAAGGCTGTGCTGTTGGATAAAGATTTTGTTTCCCAAATAGTAAGACTGAGACAGAAGCACATGAAACTATGGATTATTTTTTTCGTTGTTGTGGGAAGAGGTTCTATAATAAGTCTATCAGTTTTCTGGCATAAATTTGTCAGGGGAATAAATGTGTCTAATACATATTTTTGATGATTGATAATGGTTTTCCAAGTCTGCTAAATAAGGAAGCAAGACATTTTATTTCTATGTTTAAATGATGGGAAAAATAACCTGAGTGTTACAAAGAAACAAAAATATTGCTAGTTCAGAGGTTGTGGAAGTCTTGAAAATTTTAGGTACATGTACTGGAATTTCCAGTTTTGTCAACAAGGACAACAAGGTGCTGACTGTCAGTAATTAATTTTTTCTTTCTGGGCCTCACACTTGCCATATATAAATATTCAGTAGTTTAA
The DNA here is from genome assembly GCF_003984885.1 of Neopelma chrysocephalum. NCBI lineage: Eukaryota > Metazoa > Chordata > Aves > Passeriformes > Pipridae > Neopelma > Neopelma chrysocephalum. Next base: position 548,106 of record NW_020897747.1, on the reverse strand, counting down.
ACACAAGATCTCCATAACTCTTTTCCCAAATTAAAATAGAAAACCCAATTTTAGAACTTCGTAAATCCAAGATTCAGGTTTGGGGTTTATTTGGCAAGCCTGTCAGTGATTTGTAAATCACATTGTCTATGTTGTTGGGTTTGCTGCCACGTGGACTTTGTTGCTTCTCCTCCACACCTTCCAGTAGGAAGTGAGGGAAAAGCCTGTTAACGGTCCAAATGAGTGAGTAGGGATGGAAATGGGGGATGGTTTCATTCTGAAACTGTTTGGTGGGATCTTCAGAAGCAACTTAACACCACGTTGATGAAAATACTTCAATGATAAATAGAAGTGTGATCATAGAATCACAGAACCATTAAGGTTGGAAAAGAGTTCTAACATCATCAAGTCCAACCATCAATCAGCACCACCACCATGTTCATCACTAAACCACATCCTCAAGTGCCATAAGATGTACCAAACACCTACTGTGCATCTTTAAACACATGAAAACACTTGCCTTATTTGAACCCAAATTTATCATTTGTCTTGGTCCCACTTTCACCCCTTTCTCCTGGAAATATCTTTCTGCTGAACTTGCAGTTTTGATAGTCTGCAATATGTGCAGCAGCTCAAATAAATAGAATTTGCAAGAGCACTGGATGAAAAAAAATCCATCTTAATTAGATGCTTATTGAAATCTAGCACCGACTGCATATGAAACACGATTTCAAAACAGAAACTAATATTTTTTATATTTATAAATACTAATATATATACCTAATGCCAATGTCATGCACAGCTTTTTGGGAACAAATGGGAGAACGGAGATTGCTGCTGACCTCTGAGCTTTTCTAAAATAAGTTTCTCAGATGATTGTAAAAATCTATAATGGAGTCATTTTGCAGCAGAGCTTAACTTTTTGTTCATTGAACTTTGTGTGTAAAGAATGATGGTGCACAGGAAGGGACATCTGTACTGATACAGGGCTGTGCTGTTTGCGGCCTTTTATTTTTCTCATTTGTGTTCTGTTTTATGAACCAAGAATCTTTTTCTTACTGTCTGATATGATGTGATACCCAATATAATATTCAGTATTGAATTCCAAAACTTGGTGTTTGTATTGTTTGTCAACCATGTTCTTATCTTGTGAAGAATCTAACAGGAGGAAAGCCTGACTACCTCTTATTTTGCATTTAAAAAAAAAATAAATTTCTGATGTGGGAGAAGAGAAAATGAGCAAGAAAAATATTATTATCTGGAAAATGGCAAAATTTGGTAAAAGAAAAATGGGGACATGAACCTTGTGAAATTTAGTTTCTTTCATGTGTTCATGGATTTGGCAGATGGGTCACTTGGTGGATAAGGAATTGGCTGGATGGTTGGACTCAAAGAATTGCAGTCAAAGAGATGTTTAACATCTTTGTTGGTGACACAGACAGTGGGATTGATGCACCCTCAGCAAGTTTACCAGTGACACTGAGCTGTGTGGCGTGGATGACACACTAGAGAGAAAGGATGGGGCATCCAGAGGGACCTGGACAGGCTGGAGAGGTAAGGCTGTGGGAATGTCATGAAGTTCAACAAGGCCAAGTGCAAGGTTGGGGCAATCCCAAGGATAAACACAGGCTGGGAGGAGAATGGATGGAGAGCAGCTCTGGGGGGAGAAGGACATGGGGGTGTTGGTGGGTGAGAAATTCAACATGACACAATAATGTGCCCTTGCAGCCCAGGAAGCCAATCATACCCTGGGCTGCATCAAAGTAAACGCGGCCAGTGGGTCAAGAGGGGTGATTCTCCACCTCTCCTCTGCTCTGGTGAGACCCCACCTGGAGCACTGAAACCAGCTCTGGGACCCCAACAGAAGAAGGATGTGGACCTGCTGGAGCGAGTCCAGAGGAGTCCATGAAGATGCTCAGAGCACCTCTGCTGTGGAGACAGGCTGATGTCTGCATTCCTGCTTTGCTCTTCCACAGTCAGGAATTGTCACTAACCCCAAAGTGCATCTACTGCAAAACGCTTAAATAAAGTTGCATTTATGTGTGGAGGTGCTCCTGGAGCCAAACATCACACAGAGCCAAGCAGAGCACAGAATCCTGGGTGTGGGGACTCCAAATCCCTCCTGAGGGCTCCTTGCAGGAGCTACTGCTGAAGCCACCTACCCAGGACAGGTTCTTGGGCTTCCCTTCTCCTCATCTCCATGCTCTGACTTGCAGGAATACCCCAGAGAGACAAAGAGCCTTTAATGAATGCAAATTTCAGTCCAAGTTATTATTTTTTAATTTCATGGAGGGAAAAAAAAAAAAGAAATCACTGGAACAGTGTGGCTTCCCCACAAATCTCTAACTAACCCTTGCACTCAATTAATCTTCGTGACCTTCTGGTGCCCCATGCCATGAATTGTACCTTGAGGTTACGAAATAGGTCTAGTAGTAGTTCCCAGCGACTCCTATATGGCTTTTGTGTTCTGAGCCTTCAGATGTTGTTGATTTGAATTTGAAATTTCTTTCATGCATAATGCCTTGATCTGATAGAGCTTTCGCTTTTAAGGCTGAGCTTTAATTTGTTTAATCTGGCATATTCTTAATTATACGAGCTGTAAATTTTATTGTACTGTAAAGCCCTGGAATACACACATAAAGCTGCAGTGCCAAGGTACGATTGATTAACGGGACCGTCTTGCTCTTGCGTGTGACAGTAACAAGCTCTGGGGAAGATGGGGGTGTCAGGAAGAAAATCCTAGAGTGGAAGCACCATCCTACAAATTTGTGTGAACCTGTGCAGTTAATTTGTGAATCCATGCAGTAACATTTGCAGTAGCTGCCCATGGGTTGGTTGGATTAACTGAGGCTTCTCTTTTGTTGCCAACAAGGTTTAAGAAACGTAAGTGGGACCAGGTGAGCTAAGTTGAAAAAAAATTAGAAAATGGCTGAAACATCTTCCTGTTGTCTTGCTGGAAGATAAACTTCACCCCACATTTCAGTTATGATTACAGGGTTCCTGGATGTCTGCCAGGTTTGGGGTGACAGTTCATTCATTGGTAGGTACTGCCCACACCAAACCTGCCGTGGTGAAAACGGGTCCAGCAGCGGCACCGGCAGAGATGGGAACACGACAGAGCTCTGAGTGAGGACACACAGTTACTTCATTATTCATGTATGGGATCTCTGGAGACCTGCAGTGACATTTCAGCTCCAGAAACACCAGGGTTTTTTTGCTGGCTTAGCCATGGAAGGAATCTAGCAAGACTTGGTGTTGGACACAGGTTAGGAGAAGGCAACCACATGAAAGGTCTTTCATTTTAAAGCAGGACATAGGGCCATGCTTTCCACTGAAAGAGATGCTGTGTTCTAGGTGACAAGGTGGTGTTGGGCCATAGGTTGTCTCGATGATCTCAGTGGTCTTTTCCAACCTGGCTGATTGATTCTGTGATTCTGTGAAGCACCGAGGTGGAGCTCTGGGCCGTTATCCCTGTTCTGTGCAAAAGGAATGGCATTGTCCATAGACCCTGCTCTGCCCTATTCTCCACAGACTCATAGAACCATTTAGGTTGGAAAAGATCTCTAAGATTATTGAGTCCAACCATTAACCTTACACTGCTGAGTCCACCACTAACCCATGTCCTTAAGTGCCACATCTGCCCATCTTTTAAATCCCTTCAGGGATATGAACTCCATCACTATCCTGGACAGCCTGTGCCAGGGCTGGAAAACCCTTTCCATGAAGAATTTTTCCCTAATCTCCAACCTAAACCTCTCCTGGTAAAACTTGAAACCTCTTGTCCTGTCCCTTGTGCCCTGGAAGCAGAGCCAGACCCCCCTATAACTCCCCCCTCCTGTCAGAGAGTTCTAGAGAGTGAGAAGGTCCCCCCTGAGCCTCCTTTTCTCCAGGCTGAGCCCCCTCAGCTCCCTCAGCTGCTCCTGGTGCTCCAGATCCTTCCTGAGCTCTGTTCCCTTCCCTGGACATGCTCCAACAAGTCATTCCAGGCAGTGGCAGGAATCACTAGTGCCTGAATTTTCAGAGGAACTGGTCATTGTCAGAGGTCCCTGGGGAAGTGTGGAGGGGGAATGTCTGTATAGTTTCCATTCACCCATCTCTTCCTATATCTGTGTTTAGGGGGCTGCTGGAAGTGTTGCCAAGTTTTTCCTGCCGTGCCTGTAACTTTGGTCACAAGCTGCCTTTCGTCATGAGCTTTGTGTGCTCTGTGTAGCAGACACAGATAGTCAGCAGTCATCTGTTACCTCCAGATAAAGGTGGGACAGTTTGTTAAGTGACTGATGCCTTTTGCTAAGTCTTCTAAGTATGATTAATGTGCAGAAATGTCAGGCGATAGGTAAATATGAAAGCCAGAGGCAGTCTCCTCCAGCCAGCTTGTGCATGTCCAGTCATGAGCTTTGATCAGAGGGAAGGATTATAGGAGCTGCTGATAACCCAAACCACAGCCTAAGAGAAACCAGACAGTCAAGACACAACAAAGTTCCAAGTCCAAGAGTTAAACAAATACACAAAAGTCCCCTCTCCTGGAGACAATCCAGCCTTTGGGGCTGAAGGGAAGAGGCTGAAAAGTGTGACTTATTTTGTAAAAACTTGTTCAATCCAAAGAAGGTACCTTCATATCTCCTGCAATTACACAAAAAGAGGAGATTGAGGGGAGATGCCATTGTAGTTACAAATTCCTTGGAAGGAGCAGGGGAGGGACAGGCACTGAGCTCTGCTCCGTGGGGACCAGGGACAGGACCCAGGGAATGGCCTGAAGTTGTGTCAGGAGAGGTTTAGGTTGGGGATTAGAAAAAGGTTCTCCTCCCAGGGAAGTGAACAGGCTCCCCAGGGCAGTGGTCACAGCACCAAGGCTGCCAGAGCTGAAGGAGCATTTGGATGATGCTCTCAGGCACATGGTGTGACTCCTGGGGATGGGCCTGTGCAGGGCTAAGGGTTGGACTTGATGATCCTTCTGGGTCCCTTCCAACTCAGCATATTCTGTGATTCTGTAATTTAAAAAATCTAATCTGTGAGTTTTCAATAGTGAGGGATGGGAATACCACAGCTGTGATTAAAAAAACAGCAAAATATGCATTTCTTTCACTTGCATAACAACTGCAGTGCTGTAAAGACTTGTTACATGTATGATATATGCAGGTCTTCAGCACATCTGACTGATTTTAGTAGTGCTGTGTTTGGGCTAGAAGACCATGTTGGGGTAGAAGACCTTATCTGGCCACCTGGCTCATTTTTTTAGGAGTAGAATTACATTAGTGGAAGGAATTGTTCTGTCTGTGTTCAGCCCAGAGTTCAACACATTCACAGTGGCTTTAAGACAACTGATATCTCAATACTTACACTGCATTTTTTAGTACTTTGGTCTTTAAATGTGTGTGAACAGGGTCAGGTTACCTGTCTCTGACGGCTCTCTGTGCTCCACTAGGCTAATTTAGTTCACCAATGGTAAATTAATTACTCTCCAGCCTGCTATTTATTTTAATGTGCACAACAGAAAAGTATCATATAGATAAGCAGATCTACAACTTGCCAAGTAACATTATTACTGACCTGACATGTCGGGGCTCAACTTCTGGGTGTGCTGGAGTCCTGGATGTCCACAACTCACTTCACAGCCAGCAGTTCTCTGAGGACTTGTTGCTTCCAGGAGCTGCTCACTAACACAGAGCTGAGCCCATGACACACCACAGGGAGTTTAAAAGTCCTGTGGATGCTTTCCTGAAATATGTTTTGCTGCTGTCTAAAGAGGTCAAGTCACTTGTGATCTCATCCTGCACCTTTGAACCACTGGGGGACACGTTGCTGACTTAAAAAAATGGATCACACACATGCTGGGGAATGTGTCATGAAGTAACTCGAGCCCAGCAATTCCCCAAAATAATCAGAGGATGTAAAATTGTTTTGGCCAGTTATGGTTTTCCAGATAACCCTTCAATTTTACCTACTATATAAAGGCTAATATACTGCTGGCTGCTGCTGCTGCAGGTTTGTTCTGCAGCCAGCCATCATTTTTGTACTTTCCTGCATATCTTTGGAAAATGATGAAAATATTTCACTGCAAACCAGAAAGGAAAAAAAAGTAAAAATCAACCAGTAAACTTGTGTATAGTGAGATAAAAATCAGTGTTTCATTACTTATTTATTTATTCATTTATTTAAAAACCTTTAACCAGAAAAATTCATTAAGATGCAATATCTCATGTACAATGATGGCCTAGGGACGGGAGATGGATTAAAAAATGTAAATACTATTGGGTCTAATGTGAGTACCATTAACACAAATATGAAATTAATGTAAAAGTTTCTGACAGTACAAACTTAGCTTTAAGTCTTTAAATATATGTTTAAAATAGTGTAGAATGGTGGTAGGATTTGGCAGCTGAGAGATGCAGTAAACAAGTATGTCTCAAAAGAGACAAAATGTCAGCAAAATAATTGCCTAGCAGTACTTCATATCAATTAATTCATTTGTATTTAATTAAAAGGAGTCATAACAATTGGCTGCTGTATAAAAGCCCCTTAGCTCTGGAGTCTTCTATGCCTTTCCTTAGTTTTCTGGGGCTGGATATTGTTAGCCTATTTGAATAATTCAACCCAGATCTAATTCTTAAACAGAAAATCTATCTTGGAGTTATTCCTTTTTTTGTAGGGAAGTAGCAGTAAACAGTAGCTCTGTGTGCCTTATAAAAGACAACAAGGGAGACAAGGGTTGGGATTTCAAAAAAGCACTTGAAATCAAAAATGTTGGGGGTTCCTAAATCAGTTAAGTGCTTGTAAGGCTAGAGCACCTCCCCTGCAAAGACAGGCTGGGAGATTTGGGGCTGTTCAGTCTGGAGAAGAAAAGGTTGTGTGGAGACCTCAGAGCACATTCCAGTACATGAAGGGGCCTCCAGGGATGTCTGAGAGGGACTCTGCATCAGGAATTGTGGTGACAGGACAAGGGGTAATGGATACAAACTGAAAGACGGGAAATCTGAATCAGATATTAGGGAGAAATTTTTCCCTGTGAGGGTGGTAAGGCCCTGGCACAGGTTGTCCAGGGAGGTTGTGGATGACCCAACCCTGGAAGTGTTCAAAGCCAGATTGGAGAATGCCTTGAGCAACCTGGTCTAGAGGGAGGTGTCCCTGCCCATGGCATGAGGGTTGAGACAAGATGGTCTCTAAGGTCCATTCCAACACCTGAACATTCCATGATTCCATGTTGTCCAAGAGGACTCCAGTGAATCCATGTAGAGGGTGAGCCACTGGCCTGGCCATTGCTACAAAGCCCTGGCAGAAGTGTAGCCAGGACATCTGATCTCCTCTACTTTTTCCTCTGAGGTAGTGAGAGTCATTTATTACTGGATAATTTCTAATTTTGCTCCTATACCTGCCCAGGTCTGTAACCCCTTCCAAACAGTCCTACTGTACTGAGCTATCCATCCATCCATCCATCCATCTGATGAAGACACCTATAGGTCTAAACACCTCTGGTTGGGAATACACCAGTGTAATCCACCCAATCAGTCTGTTGGACAAATCCCATCAAACAAGGACTTGGTGGCTGCCTTTAAACGTGCCAGTGGTGGTGTTCCCTGTGACACCTGCCATGTCAGCCCTGCACTTCTGGCCTCCTCTGTCCCGGAACTTCACACTTGAGAAGTGCTCCAGTGTGATTTTCTTTTCCTTGTTAACAACTACATCTCTAGAAAGCAGCACTGAAAGTGGCAGCTTTGGATTTATCCAGTTTTCTCTGCTGGAGTTAAAAATAAGATCCTGTCTTAAACTGAATGATGCTGAGTGAGGTGGCTAAATGACTTTTTTCAGAGTATTATCTGTGATTGTTTTTTATTGTGTATTGTTTTATTATATAATTTCCTATCTGACTCACAAAATCTGAGAACCTGTGGTGTCCTTCTTACTCCTTAGTGCAAATTACCAAAGTTTGGTACTAAACAACGAGTAAATAATATATCAGCTTCCACTACATGTGCTATGAGGTTTCTGCTACTTTGGTTCCCCTGGGAACACCCATTGCTGTGGTATAGGATGGCTGACCTGGAGAGAAAGTGTGATTTTAAGAGTAAAACAGTGTAATTTAAGAGTAAAAGTGTGATTTAAGAGAATGTGGAGCTATTCCTAGGTGGGTGTGTCCAACTGTGCAAGTACCTGTCTTGGGAGGGTCCCAACCTTAGACTTTTTTGCTGGTAAATCCTTATGACCAGGAAAATGTTCACCATTTGAATGTAAATAAATACCAAAGGGGCAGAAATGCTATTGCAGCAAACTTATTGTGGGTCAGGCCTTCTGAAGTCTAGGCTGACTTTGCACAACAGATCTTCAAAAATAAGATATTTTGAGAGGAATATTGCAATGGTTTCTGCTGTTAGTTACAGCAGAGACAATGGTGTTTGGTTGCTGCTGTCCATAGGCTCATTGTCATGGCTCCTCCTTGCCTTTGGCATCACCCAGAGGTAGCATTTGCTGAGGAGGTGGGATTAGAGACATCTAACCATCACCCCAGAAGAATGAGAGGGTGGCAGGATCCTATCCCTGGGGTATCCAGGTCCTTGGGTCACCTGTGCTGGGGGTACCCCCCACTTTGGGAGGTGTTTGTGTGGATTTACGATTTCCATCATCCCTCCTGATTTTTGGCCTCCCCGAAGAGGGAAGCTGGCTCTGGCCCTGTGTGGAGGTGGTGGGGAAGGGTTAACCCCTGTCAGCCCCTCCTCTGCCTGCTGAAGTGCCTTGTTTGCAAAGGATTGATAGAGCACCCTTGAGAGAAAGATTCGCATTTTCACTGTTCCGTGTCAGGGAATGAGGTTGTCTGATTTTTGTGTCATTTTGCACTGCCATATTTCTTCCATTAGGAATTCTAATATTTCACAACCTCTGTCAAGGAAACTGCTACTCCTAATGCAGAGGGCGAATGCATTCCAGATGGCCCCGTAATCCAGTTCAGGTTTTTCACATACATTATTCCAGTTTCACTGTGGGCCCAGGCTCAGGTTTGCCAAAGCTGGTTTCATGATTCATTTGCAACTGCAACAAGTTAATCCCAGAGCGAATAGCTGTGTCCACTTCAGGTGAATTCTTCTTGCCTGCTGGCTCCAGGCATTGGCTGGTGAGAGTTCCTTCCAAAATAGCAATTTATATCCAGCATCCTCGTGCCAAATTCTTCCTCTCCATATCCATGGCCCATGGATCAGGGAGATATTTCTAAAACAAGAGTTGCTTAATTTATGAACTGTATTAGCTCTCCAGTGGAATGGGTCCAGATCAATGAACGTGTTTTAAAGCATCAAGGAAAATATTTAAAAGGGGAAAGCCCGATGAGCTATGCACATAGAATATTAAAATTTAAAATAATTCCATGGGTTGAATCATGATTAGTGCTCAGCTTCATTAATTCTCAGCCCGACAGCATAAACAGTAGCAAATAAGCAAAGTGTGACTTTATTCAGGTTCGTTAGGGTCAGCCTTGTTTTCCGTTTGCTTCCTCCTATATTTGTTTTGGTTTTCTTTTTATAGACCATTTGCGTTGCCGTTGTTTGTTTGGGAATTTCCATAAGGCTGTGCTGAATATTAAATACAATCCTCTATTTACATTTAGATAGTGAAACATTTTACTAAACATCGCCCAGGTTCTACCCATCTGCTGCACCCTTGTCACAGCCCTGGAGAAGCCCAGCTCGAGGCTGAGCTGTCTCCATCCCTTTTGGGCTCCTTTTGTCTCCGGCACGTTTGGCTCCATCACACCAGCTGGAATGAAATGATATTTCCTGAGCACTGACCTCTTCGACACTTCTGTGGACTCAGCATCTTAATTGCTGTTGGTGTGAATCATCTAAAGCTGGTGCATAATTTCTCGAGACATTTATAGGAGATCTACAGTAGACATTTACTCGAAATAACGAAAATAAAGAAATCCATAAATCCCATGAAACTTTCCCCTACTTCATTTTAAGTTGTTTATACAAGGAACTTCATGTTGTAATAACACTTTTTGGCCTTTGTTTGATTGGAAATTTCTATTAAACTGTTATGAGAAAATAACTTTATGCTTGGGGTTTTATGTTTCAATTTGATTAACAACAGGCTTTTACAAGGACTCGAGTGCTGCTGCCTACACCGAACTCATCCAACGTTATTGCACTGGCTGCTTGGCTGCATGGAGTGGACTTTATCAAGAAAATTATATTTCCTTCATGTGACATTTTGGAAACGGATTGTATGTCATATCCCTGTCTTAAACGCTGTTAGTGCGAATCATCTGACTCTGGTTTATAATCTTTGGACTGTATTTATAGCAGACCGTTGCTCTGTAGTGTTCTAAATTTCCTGCTTATGATGCAATGGCAAAAGTCATTAAACATTAGCAGTAATAGTATTTTCACTGTAATAAAGTGTTAATTACTTCCACATGTTAATCGAGTTGGGGGGGTAGAGAGATTTTTGCTATTGTTACTGTGCCTAAAATAATTTCCATGTGATAATTTTCCAGGATATCAAAAACTGAATAATTATGCACTAATTAAGAAAGTAGAGCCTGCTCTGGAGTTAAGACTGCATTAATTTTAATGTTTTTACAGTCCTTTAATTGGGGAAAGGGCTGTAAATTGAGAGCTGACGCTCTCTCCCACCATAGCCAGGCCTGCCTTCGCAATCTGCCTCCTCTCCACCGCAACCCAAGGTCAACACAAGTTTGCAAAATCCCTCTGCTCTTGGTACGAAATGTATTGGTGGTGAAGCGTGCATCTATCACTCTGACAAGCATTTAACTCTCCAAGAGCACATGCTCTCGCTTCTTAAATTATTAATTGCATTAAATACATTTTCATATCGCGGGCTGTTTGCTACAAACTGTTCCCGGGCACGGAGAGGTGGGTCCCCCCCCAGTAGGAGACACTTGGCCGTCTGTTGTTTCGGTTTTGGGAGCTGCGATACCAAAAATCGCTGAAAAAGTCACCCTTGCAAAGCCTTTTATTTTTTTAATGTTGATCAGTTGGCTTTGCTTCTCCTCCTCTTTTGTTCCGCGCTAATGTCTATAAGTCCATATTGTTTGGGTTTGTTTATACCTTTACACTTATCAGCTCGTGCAGTTTTCCAGGGTATTCTCCCTGTCACACCATTATCACAGGCAATGGCATCATCATCCGCTTCATTATCGTCTCTGGGTCATTCCAGCCCAGAATGGCTTCGTGTTACAACTAAAAGGAGGAATCTGGCAAATGGATCATATTATCTCCCTCTCTCACTCTGGCATTTGAATGCATTATACACCACGCAGTCTTTATATTAACAGGCATCATGACCTTTGCCTGTAACATGTTTATTTTAGCAGGACTTGCTGGTGCTGCTGGAGTTCTGCTCCTGCCAGCTCCCAGTGCTATTGTAAGCCCTGTGTTTATACCTCTCATGCCAAATCAGCTCCCAGGCTGCAGAGGGAATGTTAAGGTCCAGGTGGGGATGTGGAGCTGGGGAGGCAGCTCATACTCCTGCCTGGGAAAGGGGGAAACCCCTGGGGCACCTTCCTAGGGGGCTGCTCCCAGCCCTGCCCGGGGCAGTGGTGGGACTCCTCCTACAGTCACCTTGTGGAATCACTCTGGGTGTGTTAAAGGCTTTTGGATGGCAGAAAATAAAGGTTCATTGGATCAGCATTTGCTATTAACTTTTGAAATTTATGGCTATATTCTAATGAGAGCATTAAGGTTACTCCTTGATACTCCCGGATGCTCCAGGTACTGGATAAGTAGAAGTTTCACATAATTTTAAGGTAAAAATTACTTTTAAACAGTAAAAATTCAGGGGAAAACTTGCTGGGAACATTTGGGGTGTGGGTCCCCAAATTAGGATGTGGTCAGAAAGAATGAAGAATTTTGACCCACTGTAAGGATGAACTGCCCATGGGAACCTTCACCTTGGACATCTACCTGTGATTCTGAGCTCACATTTGGTGGAGGTTTAAATCTCTGACCTTCCTCTTGTTATCTCTTCTCTTCATTTCCATTTGGTCCTTAAGGAAAGCACCTCAGGCATTATGAGAAAAATTAAAATAATTTACTAGCACTCAAGTGTATGTTTGTTTGCTTTACTTGCACTTTACTTACAGTTTAATTACAGCTCTACTTGAATATCTCTTCCAGTGGAGAAGTCTTGTAATGCAACAGGAAACCCATCACTTCATTTTTGGGTACAAGCACAGGTGGATCTGAGCGTGGCTGAGAGATGGGAACCCATCTCCATCTGACCTTTCCTGGAGACCTCATGGGACAAACCCTCTCTCGTGATCCTTTAAGATTTCCCCAATTTTGCACTTTTGTGTGTCCTGGTTGCAATATTTTAATGGCATTACTGGTGTCAAGATCAACATGTGGCATCACTTCAAATAAGTGGGTGTAAATGTCTTGGTGATGGGCATAAACAGAGATCACCTTGAGCCTCCTCCATGTCATCCCAACAATAAATATCCAGGAGGTGGTGGACACTTGCCAGTGCTGCAGGACAAAGTGATTCCCGGACACTTTTAGTGACATTTCTAAGGTGTGTTTATGCATTTTGATGCATTTCTCTGCATCCTGCATCCTAATGAGGGCACATTCCAGCTGTGTTTTCCTTCACAGGATACACTGGACACCAGGACATCAGGACACAGGAGCAGTGGGAAACTTCCAGATAGAATTGCAGCCTGAAGTGTAGATTTTTTAGCTGCTTTTGAAGAATATTTCTAACATCATTTTAATGGCACATTCCTTTGAGGCAACATAAAGGACATTGTGCTGCAGTTGGTGCTTTTATTGCATCTGTTCAATGGTTCAGGTGGAAAAAAAATTGTATTTTTCAATGCCCAGAATACTTTTGTCCAGTTGGAAAACTCCAGAACATCTCTGCAGAGATCACTCTACCTGCTGTTTAAGTGGGAAAGATCGTAGGAAAGTTAACAAAGACAAATTGTAGAAAGGCCAAGAGAAACATTTTTCACCCAACTTACTTTTTTTTTTCTTTCTTCTGCTCCAGTTTCTCTATTACCATTGCATTAATTAGAAATTTAGGTAAATGACATAAGTGCCCTAATTTTTTATTTCTGCCAGGAGAACAATTAGGCCATTAGAAGTAACAAATGGTCTGGACTCATGTTGCCTGTTGAAAATTTCAAGCTGCATTATTTCTGACATGGAAAAAAACAACAAATAAGAGTTGTTTTGGCCAATTTTTACCATAAGCAATGTCAGCTTTAGCAGATGCACTGTACCATTGGCTGGTTTTTTTTTTTTCCTATTGTCATGGCTCATTAAAGTATGCTGACTCTTGTGGATTCCCATTTCCTTTAGGTAAATAGTTATTTACATGAACTGCGACATTTTTCTTTGGTGACAATTTCTAATTGTTCAGGCAACCAAGGGTGATATATTAACCACTCCAAAGAAAGCTTCATCTATGAAATAAATTACTTGAAATTAACTATCCTTTCAAAAGAGGCAAAATTTCCAAATGGACAAATTAGACCCTTCTTAGCCACATATGGTAAGTGTTTTAAGCATTTCCCCACTGGTAGATACTCTAGAGAACAATTCTTCATGATGGAGTGGAAGACTTCTTAACTCATTTGGGGTCCTTCGCATGCCAGCGCTGCCAGCAGAGCCTCGGAAGGGCTCGTTCGTTCGGGGCTGAGCTCCCTGAGGCTTTAAGAACCTTTTGCTCTCACATTTTTAACTCGTGCCGTGCTATATTTGGAGGCCTGGATCAGAAAAAAGCCCACCCTGGGGTGTGTTTTAGCCACACCCTTTTTCAAGTGAAGATCTGATTTACAACTTTAGTCTTTCTAAATGAATCGAGAGCAACCCTGCTGAGGAGTTGGGGGTGCTGGTGGTTGAGAGGCTGGGCATGATCCATCGCAGCAACCCCCCTTGTGCTGGGCTCATCCCACAGTAGGGGCAGCAGGTCAAGGGAGGGCATTCTCCCCCTCTACTATGCCCTTGTGAGACCTCACATGGAGCACTGAGTCCAGCTCTGGGGTATCCAGTACAGGAAGGACATGGAGCTGTTGGAAAGAGTCCAGAGGATGCTCCAAGGCCTGGAGCCCCTCTGCCATGGAGGCAGGCTGGGAGAGCTGAGAGTGTTCACCTGGAGAAGAGAAGGCTCCAGGAAGACCTGAGAGCCTAAAGGGGTTCCAAGGGAGCTGGAGAGGGACTTGGGACAAGGACCTGGAGGACAGGATGAGGGGGAATGGCTTCCCACTGCCAGAGGGTAGGGATAGATGGGATATTGGGAAGGAATCCTTCCCTATGAGGGTGGTGAGGCCCTGGCACAGTTTGCCCAGAGAAGCTGTGTCTTCTGCATCCCTGGAAGTGTCCAAGGCCAGGTTGGATGGGGCTTTAAGCAACCTGGGATAGTGAAAGGTGTCCCTGCCCATGGCAGGGGGTGTGACTGGATTGTCTTTAAGGACTTTTCCAACCCAAATCTTTCTGGTATTCTATGACTCTGTATAACAAGTTTCACCGAGGAAAACTGCATCAGGAAACTGAAGTCTTCCCACCAATGCCAAGTTCCAAGAGGACCTATAGGCCTCCAGTGTGTAATCCTGAGCTCCAACTTCTGTTTACAGACCTGATTCTGCTTTTACTTATGCAACTAAATTAGGAGAAGTCCCACCAGAGGCATCAGCCCTGGGGTGAAACGGTTCACCTGAGTGGATATTAGGTTTGTTCCAAAGATTGGTACTTTTAGTAATATCTATAGCCTTTTATTCAGAGTAGACTCATAGAATTACAGAACCATTAAGGTTGGAAAACACCTCCAAGATCATCAAGTCCAACCTTCTAGCAGACGTGGATGGGATGTCACCTCCTTCAGATCGGAATTTAAAAAATATTTAAATGAATTTTTAAAAAAGCCTATGTAACATTTTTAGGCAGCTTTGAACACTTTTAAGCCCTTGCAAACTCATGTCCTCTGGACTTCCGAGTACCTAAGTCCCATTTCAGCGTTACCCCAGGCAAAGCCACTTAGGCACTTTTGAAAATGTTACTGACATAACTCTTTCCCCAGTGTCTGAGTCGTGCCAAATATTGCAAGATAGAAACCTAAGAAAATATGTTTTTCTAATTTAAGTCATAACTTGACTGCATTTCAATGTCCACATTTTGTATTTAGAAACTAAGAACTTCTTACAAGGAAGCATCCAATCAGTTTAAATTATTCTTAGTTTGTTTTTATGGTTTCCCATGGCTTTTTTAGGCCAGTGTAGTTTCCCGTTTCCCACACATTAGAAGTCAGTATGTCAATACATTGGAATGTATTAGGCTGTTTAACATAATTTGAGCATGCTTTTCAAATGGTTTCTACTACAAAAGACTTGGATATTGTACATCCACTCGACAAAAATAACAAATTGAAAGAAGATTGTGTTTTCTGTTTGTATGGGAAAAATTTAATTAAGAGTTATTTTGGTCCTAATATTTACTCTACAAGAATAATTAAAATAGAGAGATCAGTAAAATGGGTGTAGCTTTAAACACATGTTCTTGCTTTGTTTAATTATGTTGATTAGGTTTAAACCCCAATTTGGCATCACCTCCCTTGTCTTAATATGTTGTTGATGAAACCATGTGGAGACCTGACCTTAATATAATCGTGACAAACCTCATTTGATTACCTTTAGCTAATTAAAACATACATTATATGTACCATAATATTATTGTTATTCATCTTGCACCTCTCTCCCTCTACGTTGTTATGCTGGAAAGTCAATCTTATTGTGAGATTTCTGTCTCTGAAGGACCTCGTGCCTTTTGCATAATTGGGAGAGGTGTTTATTTCATGGGCCAGTTATAATAACTGTAATTATCATATAAAAGCTCTGTGTGTTTTTAAACTGGAACTTGGTGCTAAGTTTATTGTGGGTCTGTGTTGGTGGTGTGGCACCAGCCTGTGGTGAGCATGGGACATGTGGGGCTTGTCATGTCCCCCATCCCATCCTGCTTTTCCATTTCTTCTTCTATTCTGTGACCAGTTTACAGCTTCTTTTCCTAGTCTTGACTGCACAAATCCCATATTGTTGCTGTGTTGTCCAACATTAACACCCAAGATCAGGCTCTAGGATTTGGTGACTCTTTATTTAAGATACTGGGCTCTTTCCCAGAAAAGTTTCTTTGGGTCCTACAAGCTTGTGTGAGCTTTTGGTCAGTGTTTATGCATCACAGAATTAATTATGGCTTTAAAATGCCTTAGGGGACTCTCCCTGCCCACCTGTAGCAGCTGTATCTCATCCTTAATGGGATTCTGATGTGATGACTGCCTTGCCTACGTGGCTGGACACCACCCATCACCATCACAGGTGGTTTTTCTCCTAACAAAGTAATTCCATAGACTGGGAAGTGTCACAGAAGGACAATTAACAGCCACACTGTGAGCAACTTAATTATATTTGGGGCTTTAAGTAATCTGGTCTATGGAAGGTGTCCCTGCCCATGGCAGGAGGTGGAATGAGATGGTCTTTAAGGTCCCTTCCAACCCAAACCAGTCTGGGATTCTGGGATCCTATTTGACTAAAATATTTTTATATCATCTGTTGCTGTGGTGCCAGGGGCACCATCACAGCCTTTAATTTCACTCTGGTCTTCTGAGTCTGGCAGTGCCAATGTCCCCAGTTTGAACCTGCAAAAAAGTACAATACAAATAAAGTAAGAAAAAAAAATTTTTGAAGATTTTGAAGTGGAATTGCATGAATATTTCAGAAGTGATCAGACCTGAGGCTCTCCATGAGCATACAAAAAGTAAAGAAATTTAGACCTTAGCCATCATAGTCCCAGATTGGGCCTGTTCCACTGACAGATCCTATTTTTAAGATGGTTTGAAGAAGGCATAGCTGTTGAAAATATAAAATTATGCAGAAAATTACCTTCTAATACATATCTAGAAATCTTCTGGCTTACAGCACAAGTGTGATGCAAGAACAGAGCTCATTTATCAACCAGACTCAGCTGGGAAGCACCTGGGTGCTTCCTGACACATTTTTCCTTCAAAGCATGTTCCCTCATCTTCCAAACATTGGCTATGAGAGATTTTTTTTTAAATAATAAAAGCTGGCCTAAATAACAATAATGATAACAATTAAAAAATTAGAAGTTATAGCCCTTTCACCTCTCCGAAGCACCATAAAAGCAGGACAAGGAAAATGCTGAGCAATCAAGGTATATCCATGCCAAGAGCAGTCATTCCAATGCCAGCTGACAACATGGCACTGGAACAGGGTACAGAATAAGGCTCCAAACCCATTGTGTTTCCATCCACTGGGCAAAAGACTTGCTGGAATGAGGACTGGAATGACCAGTGTGACAATGTGGGGCCAGAGGATGGTGGTTCCGTCATCTGTGTTCTCATTCTTGGCTGTGGACTTCAGCTCTTCATCCCCTAAAATAATGGGATGACTTTCCATGTCTTGGTAATCTCTTGGCTGTTGTCACTGTTCCCCTATTTCTGAATTGCTTGACGAAGGAATACCAATATTTCACCACTAGTGGGTTGAGGATATTAAATTTTAATGCTTCCATCTTCCCACCAATGCACCTCGTGGAAAAAAAATAAATAAATAATGGTTTCAAAAATGTACAAAATCTAATTTAAAATGACATTGGGGTTTTATTTAAAGTCATGGAAGCTGGTTAATTCCAAAATGCTCTCATTAACTCACATCATTTAACAAGTTTCTATTCATTTAGCTCTCTCTCTCCAGAGCCTCTCAGCTGCTCTACCTCAACACATTGACAGCCTTCTGTGCTCTGGCTTCCCAGGGGGACCTAAGGTGACTTTAAACTACCTTTTCATTCTCCCAGAGTTGGGGTGCACAGATGAAATGGTGCAGCTCAGCCGGCTCTAGAAGCCTGTCGGAATTCCGGCGGGTTCCCCGGGCTGCCCTTTGATGTGCTTTCC
>NW_020897747.1:507914-529820 GCF_003984885.1 Neopelma chrysocephalum | reverse complement strand
TTCCCTTCCCTTCCCTTCCCTTCCCTTCCCTTCCCTTCCCTTCCCTTTTTTTTCTTCCTCCTGGAATTTATAACTTTTATTTCCAAAAGTGATTACTGATACATAATTAGTAATTTTTTCAATTCTTTGATTAGGGACAAAGGATTTTGAGTGATTGTTGAGCAAACACAAGTCCCCTTTCCACTGTCTCAGACTCAGAACATCTAAGTGAAATCCCCGTAGTTGTGCTGATAAATTTACCCCAGGTATTGGTTTGAAAAAACACACTGGTTTGAAAAACCTTTCTTTTGGAAAAAAAGCAAAACATTTTCCAGCTCTGGAGAAGGTGGAAGTTCATGAATAAATGATCTTTTCTGAGCACGAAGCCCTGCGGGTTCAGCATTCTCCTGTGGGTGGTGAGGGCAGAGCATGTCCTGGATGAGGATTTGTCCTCGTATCCCTGGAATGACAAATTCATATTCATGTTGCAAGTGACGTCCAGAAAGGTTGGGGATGCTCCATCCCTGGAAGTGTCCAAGGCCAGGTTGGACGGGGCCTGAAGCAACCTGGGCTAGTGGAAGGTGTCCCTGCCCATGGTACGTGGTGGAACAAGATGGGCTTTAAGATCCCTTCCAACCCAAACAATCTGTGATTCCATGATTCTGTGACCCCACAGCTGAACTTGGCTCCTGTGCCTGAGCATCAGGAGTGCTCACCATGGTTGAAAGAGCCAGAATCACTCTCTGGCCAGTCCTCAAGGCCTCTTCTGGCTTTGGCTTTGCTTCCCATTAAGTTTCTTAGTTCAGGAGTGAAGAACAGGAGAAAAGGCAGTTTATGGTGAAAAAACAGCAAGAAAAATCTCCCAGCAGTACAAGGACAAGGCAGATACCTGAGCTGGAGGCTGGAGATGTCCCACAGCTGGGCCTGGGCGCTGCCCCTCCTGATGAATGGGTTTCTTTGCCTTTTTTGTGGAGTTTTTTGTCTGGCTCCAAAATCCTGGACCAGGCCCAGCAATATCAGGTGTGATACTGAGCAGCCACCAGCCATCCCAGCTGCAATTCCAGGCCACCACCATTCCAAGCTTTCCTCCAGCCCTGCCCCGGAGGTGACATGCTCAACATTCCTCTTCGAGTTGCCATTTAATTCTCCTTTTAACTAATTAAAAGCCTTTTGAGTTTTTTTATTTTGCTAGTAATTTGATGCTTTATGTTAGTTTTACACTGAGCACTTAGGCTGGGTAAGACTATTTATTCCTGAGAACTTATTTAATAGGTAATTGCATTTTACTGAGAAAAAAACCCCAACTTATTTTAAAGAAAAATAATTAAAAACATCAGTTTACTCATGATCATGTGGGGATTAAAAACTATATTTAATCAGGCAATGGATTTTTATTATTTTTATTCTTGTGTTATAGCCAGTGTACAGTGGTTTTATCTCCTCTTTGTACTTGCAATAACATATTATTTGACCATGAATCACTTTAATGGATTGAAACATAAGCATGTGAATTGAAAAATAGATACATTAGTCAAATCAATAAATAAATATGAAAATATATTTCTACTATGAAAAACCATCTTGGCTACTGTGTCCTCCAACTTGGACAGAGAAAGCTGAAATATATAGCTGTAAAATATGGCTTGCCGTGTCAACTAGCCAGTGCCTGCAGCCTAAAAGGAATTTTGAGCACTGGGTAAGTAGTATTTCATCAACAAAATCATAAAATAAAGACATTAAAATGAAGGAATGATTGAGTGCTGCAGGACGTTTGTAAAATCACCCTTCAGTCTGGGGCTGGAGTAGTTTAGTATTAGACATTGCATACTTTTCATATAAATTTGCTTACAAATAGCATGTCTTAACAAGCAATATTGCCAGACTGCCCCTGTAGCAAATATTTTTTCACTCTGTTGCTAAACAAACTCTCCTCGTGTATTCCATGGCGTGGCTGCAGTGGGTATAAATAATACATCCTTAATATCATAAAAAAATACAGTGGAAACCTTCACATGGAGTATTAAGACTTTGTAATGATCTAAGACATGTTTTGAGCTCCTAAAAAGCCTTTTTTCACACATTTTTCAGTGTGAAGATCCCTCTGTGTAGTTTTTTGGTCCTGCTTTAAAGCGCATTGGGGTAAATTCAAGTTTTCATCTATCTCAAGGAATCTTGCCTGGATTTACCCCATTTGATAGCAGAATGTGTTCTTTTTCTACTTACATTTGTGTGATCTCTAGTCCAGCAGTGCTGTATCTCCTTATCCAACTTGGGAAGCTGATAAGCAGCCTTTATGGCTATGGATCAGTGTAAGCAGTTCAATAACAGGGGGATGTTAATTGCTCATCTTACACGGTCTAGAAATAAGCAGAGTTCAGTGCCTTTTTTAGCTGACATCGAGTTCAGAAAAGAGAAGCTTTCAATTTCCTTTCAAGTTGCTAATTACCTCTATGAGAGAATGACAAAAATACAGACTTTCGTAAAGTTTATTTGCATTTTTCTACCTTGACATATTATGCAAATATTAAGTTGCCATTTGCATAAGACAAGAATATCTGATCTTATTTTACTTCAAGTCCCTTCAAATGCTGATATAAAGTTAAAACATGAATCAATGTATGTTCTATGTGGTTTATGGGCTGCATTGTCACTTTTTGACTGATACATTTTGCATGTGAACTAGACTTTGTACGTAGCCATCCAAGATACCTTTGCTGAAATGGCTTTGATATGAAATTTGAATGATGAATATACTCAGCATTATCAGCAAGTTGAAGTGGGTTGAGACTTTAGTTTTAAAAACAACTAAAAAAGTCATTTTGAACTAAAGAGCAACAGTTTTTTGTTGGATTGTGGCGTAACAACTGCAAAATATTCACCAAAACAACAGTGAGAAGGCATCAGGGTGAGGTAAAATACTGTTAAAATTAACACTTTAAATTTCTGGGTCAAGACAAGACCTGTTTGCAATTAATTTGGCCTGATGATGTTGCATCTTGTTTTTGGGAGACCCTCAGAGGTTCTTTGTGCTGTGACAAGACCCTGGGGAAGAGCTGGACATCCATCCCTGTGAGGAAGGTTGAGCTGGGAAAACCTCCCAGGATTGGGCCCCAAACACAAATGTCTCCTGAATCTCTGCAAACAATCCCACTTGAAATTATTGTGCAGCTTTATTGTATTTTCAGCAATGTGCTTTGCTGGCAATAGAGAGACAACTTCGGAGGTAATACCCTGGAATCTCTTCCTGTTATAGATGGCTGGAGCTCATAGATATAATGTGATTATTTCTTTCATTAAAGGAACTAAGTAATGTTATTAGATTTGGCTTTTTTTAGTGCATCAAATGGTTTATTTTACCAAGGCAGGAATTATTCTTT
Organism: Neopelma chrysocephalum; assembly: GCF_003984885.1. Classification (NCBI taxonomy): domain Eukaryota; kingdom Metazoa; phylum Chordata; class Aves; order Passeriformes; family Pipridae; genus Neopelma; species Neopelma chrysocephalum. The sequence goes on along the minus strand of NW_020897747.1, from coordinate 526,464 downwards.
TCCAGAAATCCAGAGGTCATTTATTCCACAAAGCACCTTGCGTTTACAGAACAGAGAGACAGCAGCTTTAGCTGTATTTCTTGTGTCTGCTTCCTCATTGCCTGAGTGTGAAAACTTTATTGCTCATTATCTACTGGGCTGTGATGAAGTGACAGATGATTTATTGGGAGCCAAAAACTGTGTTTCAATGGTGAACATTTTTATCCTTTTGTGTTGCAGCCTGCCAACCCCTCTAACTGCTGAGGCAACAAATAAAGAAAACTCACTGCTGGAGGGCCCTGTGACTATCACTCATAAATGTCCACATTTCAGATCCCACTCTGTTTCTAATTTGATTCAATTCCCTTTTGTTGCTTAAAAATTCAATTTGTTTAATTGAGCTGTTTGACAGTAAAATCTGAATTCCATGCATTTTAACCATTCATATTAAATTTCCCTCCACATAGTACTTTTAGTAATGTGCTTTAAAAGAGGTCACTTTAATTTAAATTTGGTGACCTTACAAGCTTATAAAAAGATCTATATGCTATCCTTCTCAAACTGAAATTAAATTGAATAAATGTAAGATAATGTTACAGTAGATATTTCTGACTGAGGTTTTGGAGTCCTGCAGAAATGAAACCTGCACTGGGAAGCCTCAGTGCCCTTTCCAGCCTGTTTTCCACAAAAAACAACGACTGTGGATGAAACATCCTGTGATGGGTCAAATTAACCATTAAAATTTCATGTACTGAAGTTGCAGGATTAGTTATGTTGTTGTGTGTCTTTGTTTAATAAGTTCCCTGACCCTAGCTTGGTTATTTCTATTTATTTTTAGGGAGGGTTACATAGTTTTTGACATTTCAATGGCTGAGCATCTTTCCCTTTAGGATTAATAAGAAATATTGGGAGCGGTGCAAAGACTTTAAGATTTAGTAAACTTTAATCTGTAAAATTTAATAGCAATCTCCAAGTCATTATGAGTATATAGGATGCAGTCTGGCTTTACAAACACTTTTAAGCAGTGAGTTATGTTCCAAGAATGGCTTTGCTGTGTATCATTACGTCCAGGTAAATGCCAGGATGATGACATAATTGGTAGTTGGGAGTAAAATACAACCCCTGTAAAATGTTACTAAGGTAAACGGAGCGGGATTGTAATTCATTATACATAAACATGACTAGGAGTTATTTATCATTTTATGAAATGCAGAACAACCTGAGCTCGCCGGGTTTGGCTGTTTCTTCATTACTTTCCGTGAAATTCTAACGCCGCTCTTTTATTTCCCTTTAATGATTTCCCCCCCCTCCAACCCCACGTGAGGCTCCTTTGCACCGTCCTCCCTGATGTTACTCCTGATATACAAAGTCCTAAAAACTGGCCTAATTAGCAATGATATCCTGCCACTTTCAGACACTGACAAATTTATGACTTTGGATTAAAGGTCATATGGGCATTCCAGCCATTAAACCAGCCCCGTTCCACACTACCTGGAACTGGGAGGAAATCCATTTTTGCACACAGATGCCCGCTCTGTTATTTCCTGCTAAAGACATACAGTAATAGTTTGAAAGCAACAAAAGCCTATTTTGTACCTGTTCAGCTTGCAAGTGTGTTAGCCCTAGGCTACTGTTTAACTTTTAACCCTCTTGTTCACACAGCGTACATGCATAAAACTACAATGTACCACATAATGAAGCAAAGCTCCCAACATTTGTTTTAGACTGTTTGCTATAGGACACGCTTCTCTCCGGTCTTAAAATCAGTTTGGAAAACAAAACAACAAAAAAACCCAAGGTGTCTCACTACGAAATGAGTGATTTTTTTGCCCACGTTTAATAGCAGCCCTGCTATGCTCTCTGTGTATTAACAGGGCTTTCAAGTAAAAAAGAAATAATTCAGCACAAAATGATTTTTGAAGAAGAATTTCTTTTGCAATTCTTTTTCGGTGTCTGATTTTAAACCATTTTATCAAGCTTCCACTATATGTGCCAAACACTCTCTTGTCAGGTGTAGGATGAACTACAGTATAACTGTGAGATATTTCTTTCCCTCATAACAATCTTGAGCCATAGTCCGTGATGAATTATTTGTACCATCACAAGGAAATTCCCCCCTTCTGCACTCAAACCCAGCAAAATTACACACCAATTGTAGCAGAGAAAACATCTGATGTGACAGCTGTATAGCACATGGAGATCCATTGGGCCATTGGTTAATCAGCAGATTTTAATGGTGCTGGGAAATACGTGGTGTCCGGAATTAGAAATGCCTCTGTGCTCTTCACTAATAGGACAAATTTTCTACCTGTAGAGGAAGGATTCCTGCTGTTTAAATGCTTCAAATGTTTAAAATTAAAAAAAAGAAAAAAAAAGAAAAAAAAAGAAAAAAATAATGTGGAAAATCTGCCGTAATTCAGAACACAAAAAGGAAATCCTGTGGATGAGTCAATTATATGGTTCCTAATGATGGTTGAGCCTGGAGGCCTTGAGTGAGGAGGGGAGGAAACAGGGGAAGATTAACTTGGTTAACCTTCTTCCATTTCCCTGTGCCAGGCAAGTACTTTACTTACTGTATTCCCTCCTCTTTAACCCACTGTAGTTGGGGACAGCTTGAATTTCTACAAGTCTTCCACAAATTTAATGTTTATTTGCTCTTTGTTTTTCACATCAACAATTAAAATGATAAAAAGAGCCCAACCCTGTGTTGGAAAGTGGGATTTAGGGGGTTGGGTTGTTTCTACCTGTCATCATTAATGTGTTTCATCAGATGCCCAGGAAAATTAGGCTCACAGTTTTCCTAGGCAGCTCATTATTAGGGATATATCCTAGAAATTAGAAATCCCCCCAAGATTAAAAACAAAGTCTCAGAGGCCCCTGAAGACAGTGGTATCTTTAGTGAGCTAAAGGCCTGGCCAAGTGCAATAATGATAATGATAAATAACCATCATTTATTTTTATACATGCCCATATCATTTAGGACCTCATAGTGCTCCGCAATAAAATCAAAGAAACATTAACTTGAAGTAAACAAATGACAAAACCAACATCAGCAGATGGGCAAATCAACAACAAAAATAAACAAATCAGCAGGTCAGAGGCTCCATAGCAGGGATGAACAAATGGGTTTGGAGCAGGGATTTGGGTGGAATATGCAAGAAAGACCAAATGAAGAGTGAAAGGCTGATTGTCCCCGATGTCCCAGTGTGCACAGCACCCTTGGACACCTTTGGATGACGTTACAGTGCCATTAGTGGCTTTCTGTATCCCAGTTAAAGCTCGTGTTTGCTGCATTGTCTTTTCGTTTTTCCCCCAATCCTGAAGTTCCCCAAACACCTCCTGGACTCCTGGTCTGCAGGCACAGTTGGATGGAGACACCAGGAAACTTAGACTGAGAGGGACTGTGGGAAGGTGCAAAAATCAGGACTCTGGATACGCTTTTTAAAAAAAATCTTATTTGGAGATAATATAAAAGAAAAAGGAAAAGCGTATGAATTTTTTTGGACTTTGGTATAGTGAACATGATTTCCACATCCTCATGTACCAGGTCTGTGAAACTCTCCCAACATTATTCTCAACAAATTCATGGTCCATAGATGAGCTATGGAAAGCATAAGCATTTTTTGTCAAGCCAACAAGGATCTTATTGCTATGTGGAAAATATTTACTGCTATTGCTGATGATTATTTATAGTAGCGTTGAACCTAAAACTTTATTTATCAAATAAATGCTTTCTGGAAAATTGTCTTCTCTGAAATTATGGAAAAAAAGTCTTCATAACCCATTTAATGATAGAAATTAATGGTGATTCATTATTCTCACTATATGGGAGCTAAAGAAGAGGGACTGTACAGACCTGTCATGCCAAGAGACATGAAACCCACTGACCTGTAATAGCAGAGGATTTTGAGCCAAACATAATCTTTTTCTTTTGTTGTTGTTTCAAACCTGTGAAGAGGCTGGAGAGGCAAGGAGGTACCTTCACCTAAGCCTCATTTGGTCTTGAAACACTAAGAAGCAGGAATGCTCATGGAAACACTGGAATTTGCTCCTCCTACCATCCGTCCTTGTGTCCATTTGTGTTTAAGAACAACTCACTTTTGGAATGTGATGATCATCTGCTGAAGATTTAGCTAGAGAGGCCAAATAAGCATTTTATTTTCTTTAAAAAATACTATCCACAGCCTATATAAGGACAAATTTTAGGTGGGGTTTTGGATTTGTATATGCAAGGTCAATATTTCAAACTCATTCTGGATTGAGAGACACTTAAAATATGATATATGTAATTAGAAGCCAGTTAAAAACTAGGTTAAAAAATTAGCTTTGCAATGCAAAAACATGATTCAAATTACCATCTTCAATTACTGTTGTTGTTCCTTCCTTGCTGAAGATTTGTCCTTGCATTCTTGTGTTAACAAGTTTTTATGTATCTGGGAAAAAAAATGAGAAAAGCACCTGTATTTTGACAGTGAGATATCATGAGCCTGCTAAGCAATCTGTAGTTGCTTTATTTAGATTATTTAACATCACAAAAGTAAATAAGTGATGATTGTCAAACAGACAAATATAATACTCTTTAGTGCTCTGGAGTAGCCATAAAGCCTGACTTGTCCCTGAGCTCATGACAACAACTTTGTGACTTTGGACATTGTAAGACTGAGAAACAGCTGTTGACAGACACGTTCCAGGTCACAGAACAAGACTGCATGATCAATAAGCTTGAGAGCAAACTTCAGGGCCAGAAATACAACTCCCAACATTGATATGACAAAAGATTCTGCAAGACATGGTGTGCAGTGAGGGCTCTGTGAGGAGACACCACTAATACTGTGCCACAAAGTCTGCAGGGCTGTGCGAAGGCAGGGACACCTTCCACTAGCCCAGATTGCTCCAAGCCCCATCCAGTCTGGCCTTGGACACTTCCAGGGATGGGGCAGCCACAGCTTCTCTGGGCAACCTGTGCCAGGGCCTCCCCACCCTCACAGGGAAGAATTTCTTCCTCACATCTAATCTAAACCTACCTTGTTTCAGCATTGAAAGCACTGAAACATGAAACAACTAAAACAGTTTTGCTTGTGTTCATAAGCTTTAGGTGTAGACAAGCGATCAAGAAGAAAATATTTGGAAAAATATGAATCATGTCTTTGGATGTCCACATTTTGAATTTCTCAATCAGATTGTTTTGAATGATGCTTCACAACACTTCACAACCTGCTTCACTTGGCAACCGTGTAGACGGCACTAAAATTGGCATTGGCAGTGCCAGAGTTTCATAGTTTGCAGAGAGACACTTGAAGGAATGAACGGGCAGGTCCATCTGTTGATGGAATTTATGGGAATTACTTGAGAGCTGCTGTGAGAGTGAGCTCTCATTTGCCTCCATTGTACACCTCCTTTGCTTTGCTGAGTTTGTGGGCACAGGTGGCCCCTAAATCCATGCTTGAGGGAGCTTTTTGAGAGACAGTGAATAGCAAAAGGTGGAAATACTTTATTCCAATGATTTATCCTGAACATAGAGAGTGAGCTCGGTGTTAGATCTAACAGCACCATCACTATATATAACCTCATCAAGGTAAACACTGTGTACAAGAAGGTAACAGCTGAAAATTGGGAATTTACCTTGGGAAAAGCAGGACCCTGCCTGCAGGATGCTACTACAGCACCCCTAGCCATGCAGCAGCTCCTAGGAGGGCTTCTGTTACAAGGGTTTATTTTCCATGTTGTGTAACTTGGCAAAAGCAATTCTCTCCACACTCAGACTTGGCATTCCTGATCTCAATCTGTATGGAAATGTCTGGTAGATTTAAAAAGAAAAAAAAATGAAATTGTTCTGTTTCAAAATTGCAGAAAATAAAGATAATAAAAGAAAGGAATAAAAGGATGTTTTCTCTTTGCTTTTTAGTGCTCCTTGTCCTTCTCTCCTTGAGACCTAAATGTGCAGGGAACTTTGTACATGCAGAGCCTCTTCATGATTTAAGCCTAACTGAAGTTTGGGTGTCCAATATTTAAATATTACTCAATACTAAAACAAGAAGCAAATCTAGCTTTGACTTTAAATTCAAGTTCTTGTACTTTCTCTGAGTTTGGAGTGATCACACCTGAGGTCTTGGGCTGAATTCAACCTAATAAAAAGTGCTATATTCTATTTTTGAATTGGGAAGGTGTTATATATGTTTAAGCTTCTTAGTACGGTGAGACTGTAAAAAAGACAAAATCCTTCCTGTTGCTTGATTTTAAAATAGAGTTTTCCTAAAAACCATACAGCATTTTAGGCTGTGTTCTTGAAATAACTATTAAAATTATGCCATCACTATTTTGCATGTAAAAGGTTGATTGCACTGAAACAGTTCAGATGTGCAAAACCAAATGCCTGTGCCCCATGGCCCGTGTGAGCAGGTGACAATGCACAGCCCCTGCTACCCAGCACACTGCATTTCAGCTTTCTGAATGTCATTTTATCAGCAGAACAAGCTTGTGAGCTCTGAAGCCCCAGACATTGTCAAGGCTTGTGCAGATGTTTAGTCATAAGCACCTTGAAGAAGTCTGTGGTTGTGTCACAGAATCATGGAATTGTTTAGACTGGAAAAGTCCTCTAAGACCATCAAGTCCAACCATTCCTCCAACACTGCCAAGGCAACCACTGACCCATGCCCCCAAGTGCCACATCCACACAGCGTTTAAGTTCCTCCGGGAATGGGGACTCCACCACTGTCCTGGGCAGCTGTGCCAGGGCTGGACAGCTCTTTGGGTGAAAAGCTTTCCCAATATCCAGTTTAACCCTCTCGTAATGCAACTTACAGTCATTTCCCCTTGTCCTGTCCCTTGCTCCCTGGGAGCAGAGCCCGACACCCCCCTGGCTCCCCCCTCCTGTCAGGGAGTTGCAGAGCCAGAAGGTCCCCCCTGAGCCTCCTTTTCTCCAGGCTGAGCCCCTCCAGCTCCCTCAGCAGCTCCCAGGGCTCCAGACCCTTCCCCAGCTCCATTCCCTTCCCTGGACATGCTCCAACCCCTCAATGTCTCTCTGGTCTGAGGGTCCCAGAACTGCCCCCAGCACTGGAGGTGCCCAGCAGTGCCAGCACAGGGACAGTCACTGCCCTGGGCTGTGACACACCATGGCTGGTACTGGGGCCATTGGCCTCTTGCCCACCTGGGCACACCTGGGATCATGTCCAGCTGCTGTCACCAGCACCCCCAGGGCCTTTTCCACCAGGCAGATTTCCATATCCTCTTCCCCCAGCCTGTACTGCTGCCGGGGATTGTTGTGACCCCAGGGCAGGACCTCATACAAATGCCTCATTCCATGGATCCAGCAAGTCCAGATCCCTCTGTAGTGCCTTTCTGCCGTTTCCAACACTTGCACCAAACCCAGTTTCTGTATTTCCAAGGCATCCCCAGCAGTGCTACAAGTGGCACTGGTGGCCACATGAATGTCCTCCCACAAGGACATTGTCCACCCACAAGGAGCATGTGTGAGCTGCAAAGACATGTCCCTGCCTCTCCCTGATAGTAGGGCTTGTGAAAAGTGACTTTTGTGCTGGCCTGGCCCCCCAAAAGGGGAGAAACCCTTTAGTTTCACTCTTTGCAATCCCTTTTCTCATTTGTGCCTTCTAAACAAGTGCTGTTGTTACAGAGTTTGGGAGAAGAAAATCCAGACTCATTATAAGGGTGAAGGTATTGCGGTGAAAGCAGCTGTCAGTTAAAACCATATGAAGTCTTTGAAAACTCAGGTAATCCTTGAAAGGGATTGAAATTATATAAAGAGAGTGGCAAACTATTTACCAGGTACTTGCACAGCTCAGAGGTTCATAGAATCACAGAATATCCTGAGTTGGAAGGGACCCACAAGGATCATCCAGTCCAACTCCTGGCCCTGCCCAGGACATCCCAACAATCCCCCTCTGTCCCTGAGAGTGTTGTCCAAATGCTCCTTGAGCTCTGTCAGCCTTGGGGCTGTGACCACTGCCCTGGGGAGCCTGTTCAGTGCCCAGCCACTCTCTAGGGGAAGAATCTTTTCCTGATATCCAACCTAAACATCCCCTGACACAGGTTGTCCATGTTACTGATACTGTTCATATAATTTCATCATTAAAACATTTTTGGGTGCCTAAAAGCTTGAAATAATTTTTGTTGTAAAAGTATCTCGGATGAGTTTGTAGTCTCCTTCCCAGGAAGTGCTCTGGGACTGTAGTTATTATCAAGGGATTATTTGGTCAGGGGCAGAGAAATCAAGGTAAAAGAAAAAATGTGTGAGGCTAATCTGCACGTGTTTTCCTCTGGAAAAGGATTGCTCCCATGCTTATGTGGCAAGGCAGGGATGGCTGGGGGGATCAGGGCCACTGAGGCAGCATTGCCCTGGACCTGAGTCTCCCCAGGATCTGCCACTGCTCCTCTCCCTTCCCGCAGCTGCCTTTATGTCCCAGGCATAAATCCTCTTTACTCGGGCTTTGTGTCTGGGGGCCGGCAGCAGCGTTTGTTCCCAGACGAGGTGCAATGCTGGGAAACCGTGGGCGGGGGAATACATGCATATCTATATGTATTTATACAGGTATAAATGCATTAATATCAAATATATGCACCCCCCTAACCATGCGCAGACACTGAGGGAGATTTTAACTCCAAATTGTCAGGCTTTAATAGATTTAAATCAGGCTCTGAACGCTATTTTAACATATTTTTTTGTGCGTGTTTAGTAACAACAGTCATCTTAAATTGTAGTGGCACATGGCCAGAGGGAAGAGAGGTGTTAATGAGACTCACTATAAATGGAAGGAGCTCGGGAGTGACAGTTTTCCGGAGCACTGTTGGCATCGGATCGAAGAGACAGGTGGTGGCACAGGGCTGACCGATCACCTCAGATAATGATGAAAGAGGAGTGACAGGGGTGAAAGATTCAAGGACCACTGAAGAATGGCGAGGGGGAAGGCAGGGGCCATCAGCCAGCCCCGACAGGCTCGGCCGGCTCCCCACGCGCCGCTCGCGCCGGTGAAATATGAGAGGGGCTGATAAGGGGGAAGCAGAGTATTATCGATATCAGATGTGGAAATGAGTGGACTTAGTAACCTATCCACCATTTGGAGTAAGTATTTACGGTTTCCATGACCAGAATCAATCAGGTTTGAAATTCATTCTTATTTGGCAGAGGAAATGTGCACTTAACCTTTACATTCGGGGTCTCCTGATGAATATTGACCTAGAAAAATATCCCAAAGGTGTTCGGTCCGACAAAAAGTTATTTAATAATTTGGTAAATGATTGCTGTGCCACGGGGACTAAATATTTAGATCAGAAATCCTAACTTTAGATGGGTGCCGGACCAAGGTGCAGATTATTGCTACACTGAGAGCCCTCCAACCTCTCATCAACCAGCCATAAATCAGGGGGATGGAGGAGTTCAGACAGAGCAAATTCTGGTGACAGCCACGTGATGGACTCACGGGGGAGAAAATGAAAATTCATTCCCTGACAACCTGCTACAGGCTGCAGGTATGGCAAGGGGGAGAAGCTAAATAGATCTGTATCAGCTGCGAGGATGGCAGACCCCCAGCATATGGAAATGCACTGGGAGGGAGGTGAAACCTGGAGCTGCACACAAAATGCTCAGACGTCAGAGCGGCTGAATCACCTGAGCAAAGATTATATAAAAATGTAAATTGCCTGCTCCTGACCCAATCACGTTTAAAAATGAAGGGACAAAGAGTGACAGGAAAGGTGCTATTATTACAGATTCAGGGTGATGCACAGTCACTGCTCAGATTCCTCTTTGGCAGCGGTTGGGAGGCAAGCTCAGGCACTGCGAATAATTCCCCTGCAACTGCCCTCTCCTATTAATACACCCGATCCAAAGGCTTTGGGGATGAAGGAAACGATCCCGTGGATTTGAAGGGGCTTCTGAGCAGGATCCATGCAAATCTGCTCTATGCGAGGATTTCAGGCCCTGATTTTTTTAATCTAACTCAACTTACTCCAGATTTCCAGTGTGCAGTTAAATATTAAATTCACTTTAAGAAAGATTATTTTATAAAGCTGTTCTTGCTTATGTGAGAGTAATGAAGTCAAAGACGAACAGGAATTGCTCTGAAAGGCACAGGCTGCTTGGCTTTACAAAAGATCTCACTAATGGGTTAGATCAAGTATTGCTATCCCTAAAATTAAATGCCAGTGTTTAAAACTCCATTTTTATAAGAAGAACTTGCTATTAATAATTTTTAAGGCTCTTGATTAAATAACTAAAAATGCATTATTATTGGGTTCATAATTACTTTAAAAATGTTCAGGTTTTGGTCATTTTCCCTGCATTATTATGGCACAGAGGCAAAATTTCACTCATATATTTGACTTAAATGACAGTCTTTTGGGATTTGCAACAGAAATTATAACTTCTGCTGCAATTTACATGTTAAGTTCTGTAACCCCGTGATAGTTCAACCATTTGTAAAAGAACAGTAGGTGGCCTACTGGTCTAATATTCAATGAATAATTTTATCTTACATCAGGCACGAGGTCCAGTTTAATGTTTCATTACATTAAAATTGCACTGGGTGACATAAACTTTGTAATTAAAAGAGCATAACTTTTCTGAAATGCTGTAGATGAGTCTTATGAAAAATCAGCATGTTTAATCACGCTGCTATAAAACGAGGCTACTTTTGTGTGTATGAGGTGCTACCTGTTGACGTGTTTGCCATCACTGTCTGTCTGCAGCACTTGGTAATTTAATTCTTTGATATTTTGCATCCAAGAAGTCACACTTCATGGGTAAATAAGTAAAAATATGTGAAACATAGAAAACAAGGTATCGTGGCTGTGGAATGTTGCCTTCCTTAGTGGATGCACCTCAGTGTGGTTGGATATCTTGGACAGTGTTTGGCAGACATGATGCCATGGCCTGGCTGTGCTCCGATGTGCCCCTGGCTAGCACAGCTGGAGAGGGTTGGGAATCGTGCCCTGCTCTGGAGCAGCGCAGCGGGAGAGCTGCCCCCGGGCCCTGGGGGTTTGGAGATGCGCCGCATCCCCGGGAGCAACCCCCAGGGCACATCAATCTCCACTTCCAATTGCTTCCTAATGGCCCGGGAGCTTTCCAAAGGGAACCGCACCACAGAGCGGCTCTGCATTAGCTTTTATTTGTCTTTCTAGAGATTACCATTAGTCATCGTTAGTTATGAGGCAATGGCAGATATCAATTAGAAGATGAAGTATGACCCAAGTCACGTGCAGGTGGTAATGGAGCTGCTGCAGGATGAGCTCCTGGCAGCACTGCGGTGTGGTGGCTCTGTGGTCCTCCCTCTGCTGAGCGTATTTTGGGTGTGTTGAGCTCATGCAGCTGACTTTGGCTTTGTTTCATTTCACTTTCTTCTGTTTGTTCATTCGAGTGAGCTGAATCAATGAACTCATCCTTGAGCTGGAACATTTTTGGATTTAATAGACCAAAGTTATGACAATCCTATCTGAGCCTAGATTCTGGCGCTCTTTCACCCGAAATTAATTTTCTTTCCCATTTAAAATTAAAATTCTTAATTGGCCCACAATTATAAACAAGAACAGAGGAAGAGTCTTTTAATATCTCAAGATGGTTCCAGTTGTTGTTCTTAAATTGTGGTCTCTGAGATGATGCTTTGAAGGTTAGGTAGGAAATGGGAGTTTCATTGCACAAACAGACTTATTGTCATAATAGAAAAACCAGAGTCATTGTAATGGGTTCAGGAGAGCTGATATATCTCAGTTCTAGTCTCAGATACAGTTTGATAGATGCAGCATTAATTGATGCATTATGTAGTGTTTCTTAAGATACATAATCTAGCAATTTTTTATTGTTCTTTGAGATAAAGGGTTATATTAACCCCAGATTTCCTGTTGATTTGTTTTTTTTCCTAAGAGTGTGGCATGAGGTGGAAGGAGAAAGGGAAAGCAGATTTTAAAAGTATGGAACAAACACCTAAATACGCAGATGAGATGCAGCTGCCTACAGAAAAAAAGTGATTTTTGAAAATGCCATAACACTCATCTCTACTTCACCTACTTCAATTTCCAGGCACCAAAACATCTTCTCAAACCCATCCTCTTTTTGTTGGCCCCAGGTTTGCAGAGCCTAGGGCTGAACCCCAATCTCTGGTTCCCCGGCTTGGTGTGGGGCTGTTCCCTCTCTCCTTCCACGCGCTGCAAATGTGCTGCATGTTCTAAAAATAAAAGCCTCGATTCAAACATGATGTATCTCCTTTGATTTCCATGCAGATACATGAGGAATGAATGTATCTATTATGTTGGGGTCTGCTGGAATGTTAATTTTGAAAGTCATTTCTCTCAATCTATAATTATATCTTCTTTGTCAGAAAGTAGGAATTTCTTAGAGCGAAAGGGATTAATCTCAGTCACTGTTTTCAAACAGTTTGAGTTGGGTAGTTTCTGTAAGACTATCATTTCTTTTCTTTTAAGCCAGTTAAATTTTGCCTGAGGCTAACATTTTATACCCAGAGTAAATCTTACTAAAATTAAGAAACAGAACATACAGCTGCCCTTATTCCTGGCCCACAGATGTTACCAAAATCTGATTAAAAACCCCTCAATCTTCTGCTGCACCTTTTCATTAGTGCAATAATCATTTTTGCCAAATATCTGGCAGAAAAGGGTGGAAAAAAAGTGAAAAATATGAGGTTTTGATGATCAGCATCTTTGAAAAGACTCGTTGAACCTAGTGGGAGAAATGAGGACTTGGGGTAATCCATGTGCTGAAATATTTTTGCTTCTTTTTCTAGAAAATGTGCAATTTGGTCAGGCAGAAAAAATTGAACAGAGCCTTCCAAGCAATAAATCACTGGATTGCTGGTGACATTCATACAATGCGGATATAGTGTTAACTGTATGAGTCAGACAGCCCTTACTGCACTCAGCCTGTTCCTAGGAGGTGACCTTGCCACGGTGTAGTAATCAATCATTCTGGCACAGGACACACTGTTTTTGTTTAATATTACACTATTGGAATATATAGTAAACAAAGTGCAAAGGAAATTTCGAAAGCAAGCACTAGAGAAGGTGTGCTGTAATATTTTGCAACCCGAGGAGTGCCAACAACATCCTGGGCCCTGTGTGTGCCTCTGGATTAGTAACTTTAGGGCTGTTAGCAGCACCAAAGCATATGTGACTACACTCAAATACTTCAACTGTCTGCACAGCTCGAGAGGAACAATTCAATGGAAATATGAAGTTAGGATTACAAAAAAGATTTACTACCAGATACGCTGCAGTCTTACACATTTCTTCTTTTGGCACTTTTATACAGCGTATACATCACGATTTTCCCAGCCAAATGACAGAGGAGCAACATCCCCAACCGCCTGAAAAAAATTAAGCAAACAAATCTTAATTAACTAGTAAAAATTCTTTTAGTGTACGATAAGAGAAGTGTTGCTACTCATAGCCAAGAGGTTATATTGGATTTCCATGCATGAGTTATACCAGGAGCCAGTTAATTCATGAAGTTTGCTGTCACTGCATAGGGTAAAGGAAGACAAAGGCAAACTCTTAGAAATGAAGGAACCCTAAGTGAAATATATTTGGTTCTTACTGTTTTCACACATAGTAGAGATGAAAGACAATGCGGTGGTAATTGAGTATATAAAACTACCTTGTCAGAGAGGCAGCATTAATGTCGAGTTTGTTCTGGTTTTTCCAAGTGCAAACCACTATGTACGTGCTGCAAAGAGGTGAAGAATCAAATCTGTTATGGCTAAGATTTCGTTAGGTATGAATGTGGACACACATAATTTTTTCAATACTGCAGCCTACTTTTATTTTATTGTGGTCCTGGAGCCACTGGTGAGCCATATGGCATTGAGAAGTGACCTGGGACACGGGGGTGGCCAAACTGTTCCATTTGCTCTCACACACACAGAAAACCAAACAGCTTGAAAAAGGGAGCAAAGGCAAGCAGTGAACACAGAGTTTTGGCCCTGGGTTGCAGAAGGAGGCAGTTGTGGTGACATGTCCCAAGGTGATCTGTAGGTTTTCTTCAAAAGGGTTGGATGCTCTTTCAACTTTAAACAGTTGAGAAACACTGCTCTAAAGTGTCCATCAACCGGAGATGAATTGAGCTTTCAGAGCAGCGTGTCCTGCCTGAGCAGAGTCAGGAATGCCTGCACATGGCAGAGGGTGTCCTGGGTGAGCAAAGATGCTGTTGGCCCAAATCTTCATATCTTCATATTTTTCCATAGCATTTGGGAGTTGGAAACTATTTGGCTAAAGCTAACACTCAATTTTTAAGCAGTTCCTAGGGAAGTGTGAGGAGTCCCAGTCAGCAGAACCACAGTCCAGCCTGCGGCTGTGCTGACCCTGCTCCATCATCAAGAATCAGCCATGAGAAGCCTGTGAGCTACTGGAATTCGAGCTTTAAAAACAGCGCCAGCACCTGCAGGTCTGGTAGGCTCCATATCCTCACTCCTTGCCCCCAGATACCTCTAGAATGGTCCTGGGTTGTGCAGCCTGTGAGTTATCAACACCACAAACGCACGGGAGGTCAGAGTTTCACATACTTATGGTTATTTCATACCTGGGCAAAAATAAAGTTGCAACCTGATATTTCAACCCATGCCACGGGTTTATCTTGTATTTATATGAGCACTGGAGCCAAATCCATTTCTCCCCAGACCGTGGCACCATGGGCAGGTTGCAGCTGCTTGCAATGAATTTGATGACCAGTCCTATCAGTTGACCCACAGAACATGAATGTGCCTTTATTATATGTCTATGTATTTCATACCATAATTATTTATTGTCCATCAGAAGGAGTCAGAGGATCTTAGTGTCACAAGTGACTGGTTGTTTTCATGGAAAAATTAGTGTTGGGCTGAGCAGACAAATGCACGAAACGGGCTCAAATTCTGAATTCTGCCTTTTCATCTAGTGTTCAAATTTCTGAATTTCAGCCAAGAAGGGGAAGAAAGGGGAAAGAAGTATCTAAGAGCTCTCTCAATTTGCCCATGAGCTCATAGGTTTCTTTAGTTTCAATATGTGTGCAACAGAAAGTAAGGAAACCCAGCCTCGTAGTAAATCCTCAAGTGTAGGTTTACATGGGTGTACCTGAAAGGAGAGCTTGGCATAGTATTAGGGAAAGCAGCAAATTAAATATGTTTCCCAGGACATTTAATTTTGCAATAAAGTCCTTGGCAACAACATTTTTGTTTATCTGCCATCAATGCTAAAAACCGAGCTGGTGTTATTTTCCTGGAAGAAACTATTGCAGAAATAGATGTCAGTTATATTAAAAAATACATTTTGAAACTTTCAGTGGATTAGTTACAAATAGGTGTTAGGGCTTTTCACAGTAAATATTAAATTACTATAAAGATACTGTTAGATGCTGACTGCTAATGTTGATTTTATCTTAGTTGTTTAATCATTTTACAAATAAATTTATCCAGTCAAGATGGTAATGTTTCATATTCGGGGAGTGTTGGCTATACCTTATTAGCCTTTGCATGAATAATGAGCAGTTATTATCAGACGCTTAACAAAGACTTAGAATAATAAAGTTCTGCTTAAACTTAAAACACCTCTTTCTGGGTTAATCAAAACAAGGAAGCCCAAGAAAACACACTGGCAGGTTAACCTGGATTCTGTGTACAAACACCATAAAACCCTGCACAGGTTTTCTCCCGGAATCACATTACAGGCCTATTGCATCGCCTCGAATCAGTAGGGAATGATCATTTTCGCTCCAGTACCACTACGGTGTCCCACCTCCTGGAGCAGTAATGGGTGTCAGGTACTGTTTGGACTAGAACGGATTAAGCTATCACCCCCCCTGCTGTGTGTTAATTTATTGCCTCAGACATTTTCATATCTGACTCATTTTCGCCCGCTCGGCGAAGTTGCACGTCCCAGTGGCCGAGCGGCACCGCAAAATGGCTTTGGTTGGGGGGCACGATGCCGATGCCGCCAGGGGAGAGAGCAGCCACCCAGCCAGGCAATCTGTCGAGGTGTGACACGGCAGCCATGCCACCGGCTCCTCAGGAAACAGGGAAGGAGATTGCGTTGCCGTCCGAGATCCCAGTGCTAGACATCTTCCCGTAATAGCGTTATTTCCTCAAGAAAATAAAGGGTCACCACTGCACGTAAACTACATAAAAAATGTTGTGTTGCAGGTGGCTTTTTTTTTACTCCCCTGGTTTTGTTCAGTGATTATGTAGAACCTGCTGGAAAGGTGTTTATTTCTGTTTGTAAATTGAATGCGCTGGGTGTTTTTCTCCAGCTTTGCCCCAGGCTCTGTTGGATGTGATGATGGAGCTGGAAGCCGAGGCAGACACTGGCGGAGCATACACGGAGGGAATCTGGCTGGAAAATAAAGCCCTGTTTTGTCATTTCGTGCCTCTTAAAAGTCCCGCTCTGTGCAGACAAAATGTGAGTTAATATACGTTAAACAGGATGAGTGAAGTGAAAAATAAACATGTAAAAATAAACAGCAGCTCACTGAAAAAGCTCAGGCCATTCCCAGAGTATGGGTGCAATGGGGCCACCAGTCACAGAGTTGAGTTGTCCCCAAAAAACCACCTCCATCCTGCCACCCCCTCCATCCCCAGGTCAGGCATCTGGGGTTGTTTTCCCAAATCCCTTTTCTGCCCCGTTTGTGATATGTGGGTGACGGAGATCCTCACCCTGTCATGCGTGTGTCGCACATGGACACCTCCGCAGGTTTAATTTCACACATATCTATTGCACATACACAAATAAATTCTCCCATCCCATTTTATTGAATTTCTAGTAAGTTGGCAGACTAAAGTGATTTTTAACACTTTTCGATTGGATTTATGATTTCTGTGTCATCCACCCTGCTTCTGACATTAGGAAATGTTCAACATGAGGGAATCATTCACTGGTTCTTTTAACTACACTATAAAACATTTTAGTCTCCTTTCTCTCAGAAATCCATAAATGGCTAATTTAATCACAGCCTTACAGCAGAAACCCTCAGTTTCTTCTGCTAATTATGAGGCCAAGTGTTGGTGCTTAAATCATTGTGAGATGTTGGGGACAGGTGGGGACAGTGCTGTCAGGACTCAGTCACCAGTGGCCAGATCATGGCTTGGTTTCCAAAGCATTAAGGGTCACCTGGGCTTGGCTCCTCTCTGTAGGGCAAACAACTTGGTGTCCTCAAATGAAGTTTTCAGGAGATCATAGAATCAGAGAATTCCAGGCTTGAAGACACCTCGAGAATCATCTGGTCTAACCTATCTTGCCAAAGCATGGCCTAGATAAGAAGGCTCAGCACCACGTCCAGCTGAATCTTAAAAGCAGACAAACCTGGCCCGGAGAAAGTCCCATCCCTGGAACTGTTCAAGGCCAGGTTGGACAGGGCTTGGAGCAACCTGGGATAGTGGAAGGTGTCCCTGCCCATAGCAGAGGGTGGAACTGGGTAGTCTTGAAGGTCCCTTCCAATCCAAACCATTCTATGATTCTATGATTCTGATTCTATGAACTTCCCATATTATATGTTTTCAAGGCTGAGGTTTCCCAGCTCCCTGGAATGGGAGCTCTACTTCCCTCTACTTGACCATGTTTTCCTGGCAAATTAAGACCAAACCAACCACAAAAAAAGCTTTGCAGGCCACGCTCTCTGTGGTGTTGACTGAGCTTTCCTTCCTCCGGTGTCCAACCAGCCGAAGCATGCTGGAATTTCAAAGGCACAGGGAGCTGGGTGGTGAGAGGGCTGATGGCCGTGTGAAAGCACACACACACTGCCTTGCAGAAACTCCTGGTAATTACAGCTATTAAAGCTTTTGCTTGCCTGGTATCCTGAAACTTGAGCTTGTAGGGGTTTGTGCTTTCCAAAGAGGTTTCTTGCTGAACCAGGCATGACTTTTTCATTGCACCACATAGAATCACTGAACCATTAAGGTTGGAAAAGCCCTCTAAGACCATCAAGTCCAACCATTAACCCAGCACTGCCAAGCCTAGCACCAACCCACATCCCCAAGTGTCACATCTACACATTTTTTTGAACACTTCCAGGAATGGTGATTCCACCACTTCCTCAGGCATCCTGTTCCAATCTCAGCCACCCACACCTTGGAGCAAGTGCTGCAACCTTTTTTCTCCCTTGTGAGCTACAAGTAGGAGCTACAGCCGTTGCCCTCAACACTCCTGAATTGGGTGGTTTGAAGTCTGGATCAAGTTGAACCCTTTTGAGAGTACCTTTTGAAGTTGGATGTCATGGGCTGGTTCCTCTCATTGCTGGATCCAGAGATAGTCACACGTGAGTTGGACTGTGAGTGTAAATCTCTCACCTTATATTGAAAGGAATTTTGAAGGCAAGTTGGGCCAAGGTTCTTAGGATTAAGGGAGTTCCTGCACCTCCTGGTTACTCTGCATAGAGATTATCATGGAAATCCCTGGTAAAAGTATTAAATCTATGCAATAAATAGGGGGGAAAAAGAGAAGATGATGTTAGTATTAAAATTAATACCAAGAAGAAAATCTTTAAAAACTGTTATAGCAGTTTTATCTGCATAGAGAAATGCCCTAACCTTTGCACTCTGTATATGGTTTTATTAAAACTCATTTAATCTGGTAATTGCCAAGATCC
>NW_020897747.1:468625-507904 GCF_003984885.1 Neopelma chrysocephalum | reverse complement strand
GATTTATTAGCCTGCCTGTGCAGGTCTTGCAGATGTATTTTCTCCTCTCTGCCCTTCCTGGGACATCTCATCCCCTGATGGTCTCCAGGGCCTGACCTGCCTCAATAACACTATTTTGATGATTTTAAATGTATTTTCCAATTTTAAAGAAAACAGTGTTTGATATCAGCTCACTCCGGTATGTTCTCAGCCCATCTCTGCACCCTTTGGTCTGTTTGCTCCATCACCTCTCATATTCATTGTTCTCTCCCCTCCCATCCTCAGTCTCATTCCCTTCTCCTTCCCCACTCCCTGGCCCATCCCTTCTGGAAGCATTTCCTTCACCAGTTCCCATTTTCTTCCTGGTGCCTCTTCCACACATCCAGGCACTCGTGGTGCTACACCAGTGTGAAGAATCCTGATTTGCAGATGTCACCACATACAGCAGCTATATTCCACCCCAAAACTTCTCTTAATCCATGATAATCAATACCAGCATGCAGAACCACATGCACCATTAACTACAATTTACATTTGATAAAATACTGTTTTTCTTCATTAGGATACATCTCACTTCACAGCGTGCTTTCTTGGGAAACACTTGAGGATGGAAAACCATTGTCCATCTTGTTTCTCCTGGAGTCCAAACCCCATGTTGTGTCCTCTTGCCTGGACTTGGATGGCAAGCAGGACTGATTTTCTTCTTGAGTGACCAGAAGTTTCAGTTGAGTTACTACCGATTTACTTGTGGTTTCTGAGAGAACAATGAGAAAGAAGCTGCCTGACTGACAGACATTGCCAACTTCAAGAAACAATAGGTGTTTGGGGAGCAAAGGTTAAGTGAGGATAGTGAACACACAGTGGGAAAAATTAGTAAAAGACACTAAGATGTCTTAACTAGTTTTAATTCTCCGGGTTTAAAAAATAGTACAGCTGTGTAACACTGTGGAAATGCAAGTGTTGGAGCCAGGTGCTCAAACATTTCCAGACATAATTTTCCATCTCAAGTTCAAAGATTCTTGGAAGGAGCACACCAACACTATTCCATGAGGGCAAGGGGTAAATCCAAGACTGGTGTATAATTATAATCTATTACAATCTGAATGCTCATATGTGGATTTTGGTGCATTTTCCCATTAGAAAAATGAATTTCAGCAAACTTGCTCTTCCACTCTTGCTTTACCCTTCTGAGATGCTCCAGGCAGCTGGACCCAACTTGCTGCATGTTTGATCCACACTCAGTCCATACTAAAGCTGATTTTACTGAAGGGGAGGGGGACATTGTGGTAGGTGCAGAGACACCACAGCACTGGTGAGTTCAAAGTATCTGCTCAGTCCCAGATCCTGGTTTAGATGTCCCATGGACCCCTGCAATGGCATGAAACAGCAAAGAGCCTCCAGATCACTGAGTCCTAGAATGGTTTGAGTTGGACCTTTAAGATCATCCATTCCCATCCCCTGCCATGGGCAGGGACACCTTCCACTATCCCAGGTTGCTCCAAGCCCTGTCCAACCTGACCTTGGACACTTCCAGGGATGGGGCAGCCACAGCTTCTCTGGGCAACCTGTGCCAGGGCCTCACCACCCTCACAGGGAGGAATTTCTTCCTAAACATCCAACCTAATCTCTCCTCTTTTAGTTTGAAAACATTTCCCCTTGTTCTATCACTATCTGCCTGTGTAAATTTTCTCTCTCCTTCCTCACTGTGAACTCTCTTTAGGTACAGGAATGCCACAATAAGGCATCTCTGGAGCCTTCTCTTCTCCAAATTCCTGTCGTAGGAGTGGGGAGCATGGAGGGCTCATAGCACCAGTGTGTCCTCTGCCTTCAAGAGCAGGGAAAGGACATTCTTGATCCTCCATTTGGGGAACAATTTTCCTCTAGTAGCTGGAAATTTTTAATAAGGAGGTTTTATATCACTGTGCAAGGTGCACTTAAGGGAATGTGACACCGTGTGACAGCGTTGAGATGCTGCAAAGATTTTGGACAGAATTAAAAATTCTGCTGGTGTGGCTGTGGCTGGGCACAGTGGAGTATAAATTAACATATAACTAATAACTATACTGGCATTATAGCAAGTATCTCATGGTGATAAGCTTCATGATTCTCTTCAACCCACTGAAGTTGAAGGAAGAGCAAAGGCCTTTTCAAGCTTACTTTATCTTCTTGCTTCTTAAGTGAGACTAATCAAGTTTATATCCTTTTAGCTTATTATTCGCCCAGCAGAGCTTCTGGCACTCTTTACAGCTTTTTTGACATGAAAGTTAGTTACACCTACTGTACTTAGTATGACTTCACTTTTCTTGTGATAAATCCTGAAAATTAATATACTGTATCCTCCAGATTACAAAATGAAAGTGTCCTAGACATTGTGAATACTCTGGCTGTGGAATGCTGCCAGTAAAAGAAAAAAAAAACTGATGTCTTAATGATCTCTGCTAATAAAAAAGAGAAACTGGGTAGTAAATTTTTTTGGTGAAGATGTCAGGTTTTTTCTCTTTCTTATCCTAAACTTGAACTGACACATATTTCAAAATTGGTTGCAAGTAGAAGAATCTTTGAGAATAAAATGCCTTGGATGTAAAAAATTCATAACGAAAATCCCGGAGTGCAGTGAGTCCTGTGTTACTTATGCTTCTCATAGGAAGTTGGGCTGCAGGAGGAATGCAAGCCTGGGCCCTGAGCACTGAACATAGGTTAAATTCTTTCTTAAATTAAATGAAGGACAATAATGAAATCTTTTGTTATGTTATTTGCTGACTGGGCTTCCTGATTTGGTGAATTAAGAGAGAGTCAAGCTCTGAAACAAGTCCTCATTCTTGTTCCAAGGCTAGCACTGGTGGCACTGGTGTCTTATTGAACACAGATCTGCTTAATTACAGTTTCCACTGTTTGTTAAGATAACGAGTGCCAGCTGTTTGATAGCTGGGCCCGCACAGGGCAAAGCTGGCCATCTTTGTCATTCCCATTTAGACCCTGGATCAGACTGGCGTGTCCATAAAATCGTACAGGGAGCACAATAACCGAGGAGAGCGCTCGCAATGTGTTCCGCAAATTTGGGCAGAGCATTTGCCGGTGCACGCCGAGCTCTGCCATCTATATCTAAAGCCACTCACCATTGGGAATATAAAGTCAAAGCAGAAAAATTGAGCATTTAATGGTGTACCATTATTGTTGAAATCACAATGACAGGCCATGATCTCCAAGTACAATTTTGATCCTTATGTAGTAACTGAAATTACAGCATTTCATACTCTGACTATATTATAGGGAATAAAACATCTGTCTAAATATTGGAGATATAAAATCCTCAAAATAAAGATATTTGAGAATATCTTGCACAGAGCACCTTTCCACCTGCTTGCTTAGTATAATGCAGTCATTATGGCAATAAATGTTTCTAATAAAGTATGAAAATGGATTGTTTGCTTTGCTGCTTGTATGAACTCTCATTTCTCTTTTTATTATATTGAATCTGACATTTGCTTACCCTTTATCAGTAGAATATTTAATCAACTCCAATCTGTAAGAAGCAAGAGGAATTTCTATTTTATTTAAAACCTGTCCCACATGAAAAAGGACTGGGAAATAGGTCATTCAGTGTATGGGAAGTGTGAGAAGTATTAGAGTTACAATGCTGAATATTTATCTAGTCTACAAAAGAGACTGTTCTAAACTTGTGCAGTAACATGCGAGTCTGCTTCTATTGTTTAAAGTCCTGGTGAAATGATTTAATGGCTTAATGTTTCTAATTTTTATCCACAGTCCAGGATCTAGAGAATTAAGCCTCTGTCAGCTTTATTTATTTTCTCTGTCAGAGTATTTTCTTGCACTTTTTGCTACATAACTCTTCAGAAATGCTATATCCATATCGATTGTAATTTCCTTGGGCTCTCGTCCAAAATACTCAACGTAAACAGTCTGTGTTTCCTCTCCATCTGTATTTTGGCTAATCCTCTGCTTTAGACAATCTAATGACAAGTGCTGGTTATCTGGAGGTGCACGGTTTTCAAAACGGCGCTCTATGATTTATGGTTCTTGTTTTACAGAAAGTATCACAAGCTCACAGAAGTGAAAGCTTCCAAATAAGCACCTAACTTTTGTAATAAATGCAGCTAACAACATGTCTGCAAATATAGAGCAAACAGAGTGAGTGATGTCTTATTATGCAGGCCACAGTTTGACTTGGTCTGGTTTTATTTATGAATATGTCCTGCATCTGTTTCAAATTTCAGACCTGCTCGGTTTCTCCAATGCTCTCCCAAGCAAGCTTGTGCTGAACGTTGTTAATTATCCTAATAAAATATTTGTATCAATTTTACTAAAGATCTGCAATGCTTCTGCCACGAGCAGACATTTTTTAATAACTGAATCAAGAGAAATAATTACAGCTAGCACTGGAATGGTCGGAGATGTCCAGATTGTAGGGAAAAAAAAAAAAGGAGGGGAGGAGGGAATGGGCAGAGTACAGCAAACTGTACAAGAGCAAAGGGACATATGATTAAATTAAAGGGCAATGCTTTGTGAACAAACAAAAGGAAATCCTTCTTCATACAATACATAGTCAATCTGCTGAATTCACGACCACGGGGGGTCATTGAAACAAATGCTGTGCCGAGGTTTCAGAGCGGACCGGATAATTTTATGTCTGGTATTAAAATACGTAGCCCTGGAAGCTCAGATAATGATAAGGGTAACCAAACCCCATGCTGCAGCCTGTGAGATGGTGTTGGAGGCTTGGGAAAGGAGCCTGGTTGCCCTGAACCAGCGGGATGGGGCCTTACGGGGGGTTCACCTTCCTTTGAAGAGGCGGGTGCTGCCCACCAGTGTGGCGTGGGCTCCGTCACTGATCTCCTCTGGTGCCACAATTCCTTGTTTCTCAGTAAAAATAAAACATGAGACCCTGGTGTGAATTTCTAAGCACTCCCCTCTTGCTGCTGGTTCCACGGCACCAAGTGATCTTTGAGGGAATGTGATTC
This sequence comes from Neopelma chrysocephalum, assembly GCF_003984885.1. Lineage (NCBI taxonomy): Eukaryota > Metazoa > Chordata > Aves > Passeriformes > Pipridae > Neopelma > Neopelma chrysocephalum. Next base: position 502,946 of record NW_020897747.1, on the reverse strand, counting down.
CCTCAGCTTATTCTTGTAGTGCAACTAAATACTTGATGCAGGGACAAGCTGTAAGGACCACCTTGTGCATCACTGCCAGGTGTGAAAGGTGCGGGGTCTGCCCACTGCTCTGTGGAAAAACTCCTGTTCAGCATGGCAACTATTTAACCCTCTGCCAGAGAGAAAAGCTTTACATCTATTTTTCTGCCGTGAAGTCTTTTAGTTCCTTTTGCAAGCCCATGCTGAACATGAGGCCTTGTCCCTGGTTTTAGCTGAGAGCTGTGAATTTCAATGCCTGCATTTCATGTTTGTTACAATACCTGTTACCCAGGGGTGTGTCTCCTGTGATCCTACAAGAAGAAGGGACGTATTCTGTGCTCCTCAACGAATATGTCCTACATCATGCTCAGTGCCTTTGGCTGTATGACATTGGTAGCCATGTAAAAAACATAATAAATAAAAAAAATTATTTTTTAAAATTTAAATTAGAAAAAATAAAAACATTAAAATTTTTAAAAAAATTAAAGAAAAATAGCAAACCAGTGAGCTCCAACCAGGGTGTCTGCCAGCACCATTTAGGAATATCTGATTTCTTATTTCACTTCCCTGCAGCAGGAAAAAGTGACAACTTCACCCTTCAGCATTGTCAGGGTAACTCTTTTCCCAGACAGTTCACATGCTGGAAAGGGACAGTGGGGAGGTAGGCAGCCTGAACATCTGCATCCCTTGGTGGAGCATCACAAGGAAATGCTTAATTGGCATTTAGAGTTAAGCTCCATGGCAGCATGGGGGAGCCAGACTCAACTTCATCCCATGGAGACTTCACCCTTAAATGTTTGGAGCCTCATCCCCAAAACCAGGGGCAAGGTGTGGTATTCTTAGCTCAGCTGTTCCTCACTGCTCTGTGTCCATCATTTGTTTTTGCTGGAATTCATTGAGTTAGAACCTAATTTTAGGATACTAAAACCAATGAAATGAGCATACTCCCCTTGCCAGTTATTTTGGATGTTGCCCTAAACTTGGATTACTGTTTCTAGCACATAATCATACCGTGTCATCTGCAAAAAATTTGCCACTCTCCAATATTTTCTTTTCCAGTTGAAATAGACCCAGGCTAGTGTGCTGCTCCCAGGGACAAGCCACTGTCACCAGCATATGGGAGACCCCTGCCAGGATTAACTGTACTGATCTCTAGGACAGCACAGCTATTTCCAGCATGTTTATAAAAATTTAATAAATAAGTAAAGGAATAAATTTGGTCAGTCCCAATAAATCGAGGACTGGAGTCCCTGTTAGGAAGTCCTTGCAACTCGGCCCAATCTTCAAGGTAGAACATTTTGTGTTATCCCCCATCAGATCTTATTTCCTTCTGGGTTTGTGATGATGGTGAGATTTTATTTTTTTTTCGCTGTAATCCTTGGGGAAAAATGGGTAAAATTGCAGGACATGCCCTCAAAAAGAAGCAGGGAAATGCAGCTGCACCCTGACCTAAGCAGCAGCCTGTGCTTGCGCACCCCCTTCTTTTCTTTGGGAAGAAGTTGTCAGTGCGTTGGTGAAATAGAAAATATCCTGCAGAAGAATTAATGAGATCATTTGGAAAATAAAAGAGCTTTTATTTTTCTACAGAAAAGTTTGCGTAGAGCTTGATAGGTTAAAATGACTATGGCAGTGCTGTCCTGCTCCAGAGATGCGCAGTGGGATGGCAGGAACCTGTTCTGCTTTTTGTATTACTTTGTTAAATGTCATTTGTGTTATGATCACACTCCTAAATTACAAAGAAGAACACATGATTCTTGTGAATATATTTTTTGATTAACACCAGATAATCATGATAATCTCTTTGTATACCTGTCTAAGGATCAAGTTTTCAAAAGCAGCCCCTAAAATGGTGCGCACTAAATATGTGCATGTTCTCATCTCATCACATCTCCATGTGCAAGACCACATGCACATTTCTAGATAATTACCTGTCCAGTTCACTCCTGCATGGGCTCTTGTTTAATGTAGGCACAAAGAAGACAATTTGCATATGTAAGTAGACAGTGAACTCTAGCTCTTCCTCCTTGGTTTTCCCTAGGAATTCAGCAACTGGAGGTGAGCAAGACCTACTCCATTCCCTACACCTTACCTTCCTGGAAAGAGTGCTCCCAGAGGGTTAATTACCAGTGGTTTGTCTCTGGCTTTAAATGTCCAAAGCAGTGGTTCTTCCACTACGTCGCTGGGGAGACTTTTCCACTTTTGAGGCCATTTTTGAAAATCTGGCCTCACCAGAGCACTAAAGCTGAGAAATTCCCAATGACAGAAAGCTGAAACTTCCAGAGAAACACCATTTACAAGAGCATGTAGTGGCTTCAAATTGGCAGAGGGCAGGTTTAAATTAGAGATTGGGAAGAAATTCTTCCCTGTGAGGGTGGTGAGGCCCTGGCCCAGGTTGCCCAGAGAGGCTGTGGCTGCCCCATCCCTGGAAGTGTCCAAGGCCAGGTTGGATGGGGCTTGGAGCAACCTGGGATAGTGGGAGGTGTCCCTGCCCATGGCAGGGGGTGGATGAGGTGAGCTTGAAGGTCCCTTCCAACCTGAACCGTTCTATGATTCTATGATCTGCTCAATTCATAATTGAATTGTTGACTGAATTCAGCAGGAGAAGAGCCAGGGTCTGACCAGCTATGCTGGTCCTGGCATTTTACTGGAATGAGTGGGAATGGCTGTACTGAAGGAAGGTGGGCATTATCTGCCTTGATTGTGTAAAGACGAGAAACATGAGAGTTAAACGTATTTTCCTGGACCTAAACAAGTGAGGGAGACTGGATTCTAACCCACTGTTCAACTGTGATTAATGTCTGCTCCTGGAGATAGGAAATTGCCTGTGAACAGACTGGGAAACTGGTGGGAAGGACGTGGATGACACAATGTCTTTTATTTTTTTCCCATTTCAGTCTCTAACTTCTCTTACAGGGTCAAAGAGAAACTGACAGTAAAAAAAAGTAAAATTCTGATAGAACATAATTGCAACTCTTTTCCAGCTTTAAGTCATCTTGAAGAAGTAATTTAACCATACTGTGCTGGCTGCCATTTGTAAATTGTTAATTAACAAGAGAGCAAATAATAATTACTGCTGGAGCCATTCAATTAAAAGATGTTGCCTTCCAAACTTTGTTCACACGGTCTATATTACCAACATCATGTCTAGAAATATGCCACAAATGCTGGCAAAAGAGCAAAACCCAAGTTTCCCCCCAACATTATACAGCAGCAATTTTATTATTTTGATTGTTAAAGCTTGTGGTCTCCTTGTTTATGTGGATCAGGAATATGTCTCTTTGTGGTTTTGCTATGAGAGTATTTTGAGAATAAGAGATTGGAAAAGCAGCAAACAAGAGTTCCTTAAAAGAAAAGGTTGCTCTTCTGTGTAACATGCCTAGGAAACGTTTTGACTTGCTGGGAGACAGTAGAGAAAATGGAGAACAAATGCATGTGCCTGGTCTGGATAACCTAAAGTTAACTCCACATGTCAAACTGATTGCCTGACACAAGGCAGGCATATTCTGTGATGACAAACAAATAGCACCTCCATCCTGCAGACATCCCCTAATTATAAAAGAGAAATTATTTCCCATTTTCATTGCCAGCAAATGTATGTTACTCTGGTGCATCATAATTTCAGTCTAAGTACTGTATCAAAGTTTGCTGAATGTGAAGCACAAAGTATGTTAGACATTAAACTGTAATTACAGAAGGGAGTGGATTTCTAGAGTATTATGTTTTTTGGTAATATTTTATTTTATTGGTTTTCAAATATACTTAGACTGCCAGACTAAGCAGGCAGAATAACAGCAACACAGAATTCCAGAATAACATATGACTTTAATAAAATAAAGCAGGATGGTTTCCTTTACTTGTATGGCTGAAAAGAATGGAAAGCATTACTGTGCCCTCAGCCACAGTGCCATCCAGACCTGTGCCCAGGCTCAGATGTCACCTTGGGCAACTCACTCCCATGCCCACATTTCACCCCCAAACCTTGGTTTGGGTTCTCTGTGAGGCAGAAATTGGCTCCTGTGATGGTGCTGAGCCAGGGTTTGGTGCAGTGGAGCTTTGATCTTAGTTTTGAGCTCTTATGCTATGGAAATATAGATAATAAGTAATGATATAAAAGGAGGTGATCACAGGGGAAGGTGAACACGGATACAGGAAACACAGAAGGGTTATTCAATCCATATGTCTGTTTTTGTTGGTTTACACTTTCACCTTGTCCCCTTAATTTCCAATGAATGTCACAGGTGGTGAGCGTAAAAGGCAAGCAGGCGTGTTCCGAGGTCGGATCAGAAGTGGGATCAATGATGAGTTATGGGATGAGTTGGTTTCCCTGGGCTGTGCCGGGTGTCTCTGAGCGGTGGCTCAGTCCCCGCTGTCACACTCCCGCCTTTCCATTACAGCGCCATCACTCACAGCTTCGCCCTCTGTGGTTCCTGTAATGATCTACACTCGTTCTGTCTCCCTGTGTCCACCTTCTGCATGTCAGGCTCCTGGAAACAGCCAGGAATGTGGTGTTCAATACGTGACCAGCTTTGCTGGGGATAATTTTCTACATGGCTGAGAATGCGCACGTGTGGGCTCAGGGTTGAAGCCTGTGCCGTGGGATCCTGCTCCAGGGGCATTTTGCACATGGTTCCTCAGGAAGGTATTCCCTCCTGGACATTATATTAAACTATTTCAACATGACTCTGCTTGTTCTCATTTACTGCTCCCTCTTTTTTGGGGGCCAAAGATCAAAAGAGTTTTCACTGCCAAGGAAAAGTGAAGGAGTTTTTGGAGTTCGCATGGGAATCACAGACTGCTTTGGGTTGGAAGTCACCTTCAAGATCTTCTAATTCCAACCCCCCTGCCATGTGCAGGGACATCTTCCACTAGACCAGGTTGCTCCAAGCCCCATCCAACCCATGCTTCCTCTTGGCTTGGGGAGCAAACACTGACCATGAGCTGGTATTTTAGATACAGTCCATTTTCAGGAATGAAATACTCAGCTGAATTCAGTTTGATTTTGGGTGGCATCACATGCCATGGAGGTGGCATGGACTGCAAGGCACCAGGCGCCGCACCTGGAGGAGACCATCCTTACATGGAGAGCTCTGATCTTTTAAAACATATCTACTTCCTCACACAGAAATTTTATTTGTCACTGAAGTTGGTCCACTGTTTTTTACACAACGAGGTGCCAATTATGATAATTCTTTTTCTAAATTTATACATTTTTTTCTCTGCTTCTTTATCAGGAAATCTCTGGCCATTTCTCATAACAGGATATCGGATAGTGGATACTGTACCAGTCTCAGGCTTTTGCAAAGGCATCACAACAAAGTGAAATAATCACTTTTTTTTTAATTTCCTTATTATACAATTAAGTTCGCCCTAACTTTGTGACTTTCACATCTTCCAACGATCCCAACCAAACAAGTACCCAGTAAAATGTCACCACAACAACTCCTTTTCTAGGGACATGAATTTCTCATCAGTGAGAAAAATATCTTTTCTTTTTTTTCATCATCTTGACTTGAATTTAATTGTATCAGCTTTGGATAGTTGTGGAAAAGCTTTGAATGACAGACTGAAATATTTCATTTATATGCATAAAAATCATTGGGTGGGGGGAAAGACTCAGAGTTTGGTTTACATGGCTGTTGAGTCCCTGGCAGCTCCTCCAAGACTCCCACGTACATGTTTTGTCCTGGAGGTAAAACCTCAAGTGTCCGAGCTCCACTTTCAGCCTAAAATCTTCCCTTATTGATGACATTTGGCATGTAAAATACCTGATTTTCAGGTGCAGGAGTAGAACACTAAACTACTCCTGGTGTTTCCACCAGGAAAACATGGCCTTGCCTCATGACAGTGATTTATGTTCTGAAATCTCAAAATGTCTTTATTGGTTCTTTCCTGAGAGCTCAGACAGAGCTATTGTGCTCTCAGCCAGGACTATTTATACTCCTGCTGACACCCAGTGCCCTCTTCTGTATTGGTGGAGACCATTTACACCACACCTGGATTTTTTTTTCTCCATAAGTGAATAGAAATAATGGAAAGCTGATTTTGTTCCTCCATCCCTCCCTGAAATCCCACATGGCTCCCAGCAGTGGCTGCATGTTTTGAGAGGCTCTGTGGCTTCCAGGAGCTTCATGGAGAGGAAAGGATGAGGGACACAAATAGGAGAACTCCTCCTTCTGTCACATTCCCTCCTTTGAGGCTTTACAGCCTTGAGCTGTGCGGGGGAGGTTCAGGTTGGAACATAGGAGGAATTTCTTCCTGGAAAGGGTGTTCAGGCATTGGAAGGGGTTGCTCAGGGAGGCGGTGGAGTCCCCATCCCTGGAGGTGTCCAAGAAAGGACTGGATGTGGCACTCAGTGCTCTGGGCTGGGTGACAAGGTGAGGATTGGGCACAGGGTGGACCCCATGGTGTGGGGTTTTTCCAACCTCAGTGATTCCGGGATTCTGTGATCTCACAGCTGGGACAGAGGTCTTCCCATGTGGTTTTGTCTGAGAGAGGATCACCTCACTACCCCTAACCTCACTCATCTGAGGCTGCCCCCCCAGTCCATGTCCAAACACACTGAGGTATCAACTTCCCTATCCCCTCACCTGGGCAGAGCAGGAGCTGCTCCTGGACCTGGATGGAGCTGGGCGTCCTCAACCACGTGCTGTGCACTGATGCACTGACCCCATTCTGGGTGATACAGCCTGTCAATACTGTTGGTTTATTAATTAGTCTAAAAGAAGGGAGGAACTTCCCACACAAATGCAAGTCCTGGCCAGGAAGAGCTGGGAACAATCCATTGCCTACGAGTTGCCTAATGCAGCTACTGAAACCCTGCCAAAGGTTTGCTTTCAGAGCGTTCCTATGGGCAATGTTTTTATAACATCTTATATCCCAAACAGCCTTTATATGTTTCCTAGAAGCTTGATTCTTTTTTGGAAAGAGCAAATATCCCCAAACCTTTTATGTTTCCCGTTCTCCATCCTTCAGGTACTTTCTGTTTGCTACCTGGTGAGCGGAACCATCCTGAGGAGGATTTTGGAAGGGAGATGAGGGCAGTGTGAGGCAGGTTGTCTATCTACTGCTGTCATAGCTTGGCATTCCTGACCCAGGGAAGTTGGCAGCCGACCTGCCACGGGCACTGGGCCATCTGAGCAGATGGGCACGAGCGTGGCCAGAGAGGAGCCGTGTAGGAGCATTTAGTGTGGCAGCAAAGGGCAGAATTCCTGGACAGACGCTTTAAGCCCAGCCTGTTATTTAGGGAATATGCCCCTGACGTACATGGGTTTTTTGGGTTTTAATGCAGTAGACACAAAATTATAAAAGAAGGAAGAAATGTTTGAAAATTTCTATTTCCTTGTGACATCTTGCCAAGGAATCCTACTGGGATATTGATGGATGTCTCTGGAAGCTGGAGGTACCCAGGTACAGCTGCTATGACAAAACCCACTTTATTTTCAGGTACAGAACCACTTTTGGTTTTGGCACCCTTATTTTTAATTGATTGCTGAATATTATACAAATGGCTGAGATTGAACTTGCAAGGATTTGTTTTCGAACTACAAGTCTTTATTTTAAACTGGAACTCTTTATTTCAAAATGCAAGTCTCTATTTTAAACTGGAACTCTTTATTTTAAAATGTAGGTTGTTATATTGACTTCAGTGGCCTGAAATCTGTGGGTTTGGGTGCAGAAGTGATGCTTTCAGATAAAACGACATATGCAAAATTAAATTTATATATCCTGGATTTCCACCTTGCACTCTGTGTTGGGAGTTGGTTTCCATTCAGGATATCTGATTTAACATATAGAGAAGCCCTGACAAGTTGTGGGATTGAAGGGATGTTAAGCTGGATTCCATGCTGGAATATGCCCATATCCAGATTGATTCCAGCTGACTCCAGCAAGTGGCTGAGGAATGCAGTCACCCCTGGCCCTACAATCACACAATTTAACACCTCTGCCCTTAAAATGGCCCATCAGAGGTTCCCAGGACGGTCAGTTCCTGGAGTTAGGTGTCTCTCCCATCAGGCAACATGGATCTGGGCCCTTTTCCTTCTGTGCCCTGGACCAGGACCAACTAAAATTACATGAGTGTTGGCAGATGTATGTCTAATCTGTTCCTCAAAATTGCCAGTGAGTTTCACAATCTCCCATGGTAATTTGCTCCAGTGCCTAATTATCCTTTCAGATAGAAAAACTCCCTTTCTGCAAGCTAAAACTTGTTACTTCTTGTGCAGCCCTGTTTGGACATGGAAAAAAGTGCTTGTCACCTTATTTAAAATAATGATTTATATATCTATATGCTTTCATATGCACGTATATAAATATATTTAAAATAAAAATATTATTGAGGGTCCCCTTTTTCTTTCCAGACTAAGCAAACTCATCACAGCTTTTCTCAAATGTTTGTGATTTCCTATTATTTTCTTCTGCACTTTTCCCCAGTTTTTATTTATCTTTTTTTTAAAGTCTAATGCCAAGAAATGGGCATTTTATTTTTGTTAAGGCTTTAACAGTGCTCTGCAGAGATCCCAGAAATTCATTTGCCTTTTTCTGACAGCGATGTATGTGTTGACTCATGAAAATGCTGAGATCTTTTGTAGCCTCACTTTCTGCAAAATTCCACCATTGTATTTGTGTGGATTGGATTTTTCTTCCTATATATAGTGCCTCACACTCATCTTTATTAAATGTCATCATTAGGTTGGGTGCTCCAAAATATTTTGGAATTTTAATACTTGCTATCTTTCCCAGCTCAGTGTCATCCAAAGTCTAGTCTCTCTTCCGTCATCCAAGTTGTTAATGAAATATTGAACAGCATCGGATCCAGGGCAGATCCAGCTGGGACCCCGCGTGGTGTGTTCTCCAGCACTGACAAAGAAAGGAATTTCTGTGTTTCATTTAGAGTCCTGGATGACCTAATCCATTGGATTAGATGGCAGCTACAAGAAACAATGAAAAAAACAAAATAATATCCTCAAACTGCTTTTTAGAAGTACTCATTTTTGTAGCAATATATATAATATTTTCCATTTCGTGTCTTGAAGTCTTCTCAACATACCTTTGCTGTATTTTATGTCTTCGGTTTTCTTGTTGAAGGAACAGAATCCCTACTGCCTCCTATAAATAGTCCCACAAGGTTTTGAAGTTCAACCCTGAATTACAGAAATAGAGAAACAGAATAGTTAAATTCAACTTTTTGTGGTATTTGGCAGATTTATAATTATTTTTTCCAGTAACAGGCTAAAAGGCATCAACACATCTTTACTGTGACAGCTCCGCTTTTGCAATGGAAAGAAGGTAAAATCAACACAAAAATAAAAAAAGGCAAGAAATCAAATTTTTATATAAAACTCCAGTGCTTTTTTAGGCTAAGCTATAGATTTTTAAAAATGAAGTCTTATAAACTCACAAATTTTTCTTTCCTAAATGGTAGGCACCTTTTTTAGGAGAGGCTGCTCGGATTTGGTTGAAAGATCCTTATCCCAAATATGGAAATTGTCTATGAAGAAGCAGGGCCTCCCTGGCCCAGGCCAACCTAAATTAAATAAGAAAAGTGTCTGAGTATCATCAGACTTTGAGAAAAAACTTAAGCCATAGAGGTTAAAGAATAATTTCAGTCCTGATGGCTTTTTTTATAGATTTCATTTACCTCTCCCTTTAATCCATGCAAGACATACTTTGTAAAGATTTGATCAGTGGAGTCCAAACTTCAGCCATGTTTAACAGGTTTAATAGATCCAAAGTGTTCAATCATTCCTGGTTACCTGGTTTCCTGCCTGCCACATGTCAAAGAGCCTCACCTGGTTGTTTCCGCCCCTTGGTCTTACTTTGTCTAACCCTGTTCAACCATCAGCACATAGAAACGTGAAATAGGTTGGATAGAGTCACAGAATCACAGAATCATTGAGGTTGGAAAAGACCTCCAAGATCATCAGATCCCACCTTTGATCGATCCCCACCTTGTCACCCAGTCCAGAGCACATTTTGCCACATCCAGTCATTCCTTGAACGACTCCAGGGACACCTCTACCACCTCCCTGTGCAGCCCCTTCCAATGTTTAAATGGTCAAAGAAAGAGAATTGGTCAAATGTTTTTGCAATGAGACAGGATGGATTTATTCTCTAACATGCTTTTTGTTTTCAATTTTAAGAAATAATTAATTTTCAGAGTTTGGCAAGATAAAACAATATGGAACAAGTAGAAAATGGACCGTACAACCCTGTGCACGAAAGGATTATTTAACGTGACTGATTAAATATAATCTTGCAGCACAACAACCTGTGTCTGTACCTCGTAGGGCCCTGGGACAGCAGGATCCCTGAGGGTCTCTGCCTCAGGGGCATCTCTATGTCACTCCACTGAACTTATCCACCTTTCCAGGGGTGTAGGAGTTGTGACCTCCTGCTCTCTGATCTCTGCAGTCCACCTACATCATGCCTTGGCACTTAATCACTTTTCTCCTTTTGCTATAGGAAAACTGAACCTATGTGACTTTATTTGCCTTTCCATTTCATTTGAAATTAATCAACTCGATCTGAGCTTATTTTCTATGACTAGTTCCATGAAGTCTTTAACCTATCAAAGACAAATTTATAATCATGTCACCTCCCATTGTGTCCCATTGTGTCATGGAAAAAAGGTCTTTTCATATTGTCCCACTCAACACCACACCAGAATCTGACTCACAGATTAAACTGGGATAGGAGCAATAAAACAGATTATTAAAAAATAGCCATACTCAAAATCTCCCTATTGGCAGATCAGTTGTTCAACTTCCATATGTGCAAAAGTGATTCTCTCTTCTATTTTTTTTATTAAATTGCAAAAGTAGGATCCTAAAGTTGTCAATATTAACTCAGGAATCAGAGTCTGAAAATCAGAATTTTGCAAATGACTCTTTTTGGTGAACCAAGCTCATTTATTTACCTTCCCAGCTAGAAAAGACTCATCTAGGTAAGTAGCCAAGAACAGGAGGGTACAAATGGAGAACTGGAAAGAGAGTTTGGCTGAGGTTGTATTGACTTTGGCAAAAACAAGATATGAAAAATTATACCTCAGATAAAAATAAATTATAATCTGCAAGCATTTGAATTAGAGGAGTTCTCCATGTAAACTTAATAAATGAATGTTAATTCAGTTACCAATTTGTAGTTATGAAACATAACTAGTGATGTTATCCTTTGGAACTTGTTTTGGAAAAGATTGCATAACCCATGAAGCAATTCTTCACCAAGTGCATAAAAGTGTCAGCTTATGGATAATTTATGCAGCCAATGTTAGTTATGGCCCGTTTAATAGTACTTAATGCTGCTGTATGACATCATTCTTTCATTTACCAATTGAAAAAAAATAAAAATACCAATCTGAACCATTTTAAAGATTAAAAGATATGTGCATGGGTTTTGATTCTTCTGGTTTAAATTGTGTACATCAGTAATTCTCACTGGTGTGTAAAGGATTTTTACAAGGAGTGATTGTCATACACAGTCTATGTATTTACTATTTAGTTAGTTAGCTTAATTACAATTTACTCACTGTGTATGTGTTAACTAATACACTGTTAATGTGCCTTGAGCAATTAATTTTGCCAACAGCAGAGTAACTGGCTCTATGCACTTGCCCCTTTATTAGTGGCAATTATTAAATCCAATTTTACTTGTACTTACTCCGTTTCCTCTGCTGCCTACAGGGCATCCCTACGGGAGGGTGAGGGCTTAGTACTTCTGTTCTCAGCCTTTACATCCTTCTCCCTTCCCTGTGCCCAGGGGAGGAGCAGGGTCAGGGTGGGTCAGTGAATCTACAGGAAGGCAAAGGAAGATCTTCATGGAAGAGAGAATGAGTCCATCTCCAACACTGAGCTGCAAAAAGCCATTTTCCTTAGGTTTGGAAAGAATTGAACTTTTCTTTAACAGGGCATTGGATCCAGAGTCATAAGATACCTCCAAAACATTAAAGGCTTTAACTTCCTTTTGATGTCAGATTTCTTGAGGTCATTGAGGCTGTTATATCACAGAATTATAGAATGGTTGTAAAATATAGAAATATAGATTATAGAAATTATAAAATGGTTATAGAAGGGACATTTAAGATCATCCAGTTTCCAGTTCCAACCCCCAGTCATTGCAGGGACACCTCCCACTAGACCACTTTGCTCCAAGCCCTGTCCAACCTGGCCTTGGACACTTGGAAGGTGAACAAAGGGACTTAGTTTGAGATCCTTACCATAAACCTTTTCCCTATTGTAAGTCAATTGATCTGGTTAGTTAAAATATTAGGCCAAAAGTGCCTTTTGCAGTGAACTCTCAGTGAGCAAAAAGATTGATTATTAGTATCCCCTCTTCTCGCTGAATAACCTTGTCACTGGATGTCTTTTCTGAGGGCAGCAGTGCTGTCCTGTGGTGTACAGATCACATTTCCTAATTTGTTGTGCTGGCTCCTGCTCTCCTGACCAAAATTGAATGTGTAATGTTCGTAGCAGGTGAGCTGGCCCAACACTGCAGTTCCCACCACCTGCCTGCTCCGCCAACTGCAAGATCTCCTCTTGGCACAGCTGGGGAAACCTGGGCCACAGCTAAATGGGTGGAAACTACTCATTTTGCAAGTGATGATCTCAGTCTCTCGCACTCTTTCTAATTTTTTCTTTCCAAATATTCCAAGCAGAGCCATCTCAGTGGTCCCAGGGCAGTTTTATGGTTTACCAGATCCCAATGGCTTCCACAAAAGATGAAGAATTAACACATTTAATTGATGGTCTTGATCCATGATTGTGTCTATCAGAAAAAGTCCTGTGGCCCCTTAGAGGAGGCACAATCCTTTTTTGCAATAAATAGTGTAAGTGATTTGAAACTAGAGTGATTTCAGGACCCTTAAACGTCCAACAGGACACACAGGGGTAAGTTTAAAGAACATCACAGATTCAAGGCTAGAAATTTCTTAAATTATGAGTTGAACTGTGAAATGTAGATTCTGTGAGCAGAGAAAGCACCAGCTGATTGGCATAAATGAGGTGTGTGAACTCCAGTGGTTGGAAGCCTTCCCCAGGACTTTGGTTTCTAGCCCTGCTTGGAAAACTCCTGTTCCAAATGTAGATCCTAATGCAAAGAGCAGTGAAATTAGCAGGTCTTTTCCTTTGGCTTTACCAGATGGGGGCAGGTCCTCCCATCACCTTCCAAAGCACCTGTCTCTCCCCTGGCTTAACTGGAGGAAAACTGGTGTGTATAATGTCCAAAAGTCTATCACCATGATCAGACCGAACAGTACCAGTGGTTTGAGAGCTGGGCTATTGCTAGACTCAGAGGTAATGGAAGATCACCTTTTTCAATCTTCTTTTTAAGTCCAGCCTACTTTCTGCAACTGGTTTTTGTAAGAAAACCATCCAATTAAGAGCTCTTGGGACAGTAGAAACGTAGAAATGCAGTATTCTTTGGGAAAACCTTTGAAGGAACAGCAAAGTCCCTGTCCCACTTCTCATAGAAATGACTTTGGATTACACCCAAGAGTAATTAATGTTGTTGTGTCGTTGCTGTTCTTTCCACGCACTAAATTTCTTGGCCAAAATAAAGAGGAGTTCAGAAAGACTTTTCTGATTTGAAACATATAATTTTCCATGTGTGTACTGAAGCATATTCATCAAATCTCCATTATTAAGACAAGATTTGACTTAAATGAAAGCCAAGAGTATCCAGAATGTTGCAATTTCTGCTTATGAAATCTATCTTAAAAATCACTGCACTTTTATAGTTTGATCATAAGTAAATTTAACATTGTTGCTGACAAAGAAACTCTGTATCACTTCTTGATAATAAAGTGAAAATTGTGCTTTCTGTTCTTGTTCCTGGAGATGCTGCTCTCACATGGGGAAAGGTACAGCACTAACAACATATTTGCAATTACCTGCAAGACTTAACCAAGGAAGTAGTCAGTTTATAGTTACCTTCAATATGTAAACTACAAATTATTAGTGCATGAAAACGGCATCCAAGTTCTGTTGCTGGGGTCTAGTAATTTTGGATATTTTCCATGCTATTACTGCCTGCTCCATATACCTTTACTGGTTCTTTTTGAAATTAAGTTAATGGCACTCTGCAGAAATGGACTGCCTACTGAGAGGGAAAGCTTGCTTGCAAGGATGGACTAACTTCCTACTGGGAAGCACTGATTTGGCACAAACAAAGAAATGCTTTAGCATTAATTTACTTCGGTATCAAAATATTTAGAATAAAATATTTAAAATATTTAAGAACCGAATGGTCAATATTTGCTTTTAATAAATTGGACCCATGTACAAATATTTGATGCTGAAATTTCCTCCGGTATCTCCCAGCTATATTACTGAGATAATGCATTCTCCACTTGCCAGGAGTGTTTTTTTTTTTTTCCCTTCAGGCAACAAGGGACACATTCTTGAGCTGGGGCTTACACTTGTGTGCACCCACATTCGTGCACCTATTCTCCTGTGGATTGAGCTCTGCTCACATTAGTACTGGTAATATCACCGTGTTTTCCTGTATTTTCCAAACAGAAGTGAAAGCAAGGTGAACACAGATCTCTACTACTCATCACTACTTTCCCAGGTGAAAGTTTAAAAAAAAAATTTATTTGGCTTGCTAAATTGGCACATCCTTTGAAATAGTGCTCTAGCAGCATCCCTTCTCTGGTATGAGGCTACAGAAACCAATCCTCTCATGCATGTGCTTGTTGTTGTCCTGCAGCCCTGAATTCCTTTCCTTGTCCATCTATATTGCCCCAAGTCCACTAGCAGGTCACTTACCTAAGTATGGTAACACAGGCTGTGAGTTTTCTACTCATCTGTGAATCTGAGTCCCGCCTTCATCTCTTTCCTCATGACTGGAATCAGGATCACAATATAACCAGGGTGTGTCTCCTGCTGAGCAGTCAGGAGAGATAATGAGGATCTTTGCTCTTACAATATATTCATCCCAATATTATTATAAAACACTTTAATTTTCATAGTCTAGAAATAGGTGACTTTGCAGACAGTGACCATTTCACTGGTTAGTGACTTCTAAAATCTATTCTGCAAAGTTTAGAACATTTAATGTTTGGGATTTTATTTAATACATAACATGTAACATTGCAAAAACTAAACCAAATTGATTGGTACTTTGATCTGGTGGGGTTCAAGCTTGAAGCCCACAAGTAACTGCAGGAAAGGAGGGAGATGAACTGGCCAAGCCCTATGGACGAGATCCTTCCCTTCCCTTCCCTTCCCTTCCCTTCCCTTCCCTTCCCTTCCCTTCCTTTCCCTTCCTTTCCCTTCCCTTCCTTTTCCCCTTCCCCTTCCCCTTTCCCAACATTCCCTTGCCTGCCTTGCATTCCCTCGCCTTCCCTTGCCTTTCCTTCCCCTTCCAATTCCTTCTTCCCATTCCCTCTTCCCATCCCTCTGACCTGGTCAGATATTCCTCTAATCAGGACAAATTACCCCCTTTATATATTAAAATATTTGTGCCCCCTGCCCAAACTTGTGCCTTCTGCCCGTGGAGGCTCCTTGGCAGCCCCATGCTGTGCAGGGGAGCAGTGCCTGGAGAATGGAGCGGGTGCTCTTTCATTTGGCTGCACAAGTTAAGCATATTAGGCATGGATTTAATTTCCAGCCTGTTCCCTGCAACATCACAAGGCAAGCTGAAGGCAGAGCTGGAGCAGTAAATTGCAGCACAAAGCACAAACTCGTTTGTCGCCGCTGTTGTAAGTTCTGGGCACTTTGAATGCTGATTTCTACCCATGAAGTACATTTTAATTAAACAGCAGAACCTTTTATTCCCACTGATGTCCTAAACTTTCGTAAATTGGGGATTTACTTCATGGCAAAATCATTTAAATTGACAAAAACCTGTCATTTTGCTGTCACTACAATGCAAGGATAAGAAGAAATACAATTTTTCTTAATTTTTTTTTTTATCTTAAAAAATAGTTCTTTTTCTTAGAAAACTGTTGTTGAAGGTCTTGGTCATTAAGAAAAATGTTGCCTCAGATCCTCATCATCTCCCAAGGTCATGTTTGCCGCCTACATTTCACATGAAGAATATTCCTTTAATGTATTTAATTATTTTGTTTTCCATAATAATTATGAGTTTGATGCAACCTTGAATGGCGTTGGAAATTCAGAGGTTGCATGGCTGGACATCCAGAGTATTCCACACCAATGAAATATTGCTGCATGAGGACTAAGCCAAATTTAGCCAAATTTAGCCATTAATGAGTCAGTGTGGAAGACAATTTTCAATTCCCCATAAATCAGTCATTTTGTTTCCTTTCATCGAAGGCTTCCATGCCAAACTTCAGCCTTTAAGCCTCAATAACATTAATAAAAAAAGGTATTTTTGTATCATCCTCTTCACTGAATTGGATTTCAGCTTCGTTTTTTTCTGCACAAGCAGCTGAAGGTTTTTTTATTGCATTTCCCCCCCTAATTTCTAAGACTCCAGTTTCAGGCTGAGGGTTGAGTGTCATCTGAGCAGACACAGGTACAGTGAGCCTGCAAGGAGTTGAAAATGAGGAGTTGCACTCTGAAACTTTAATTATGAAGGCCCCCTCCCTGGCTTTTCCAATAATTAGTAAATCCTGATCCTTTGCCCAACAGCCAGTGGGCAGGGATGGGGCACTGAACTTTGAATTTGCAATGGCAAAAACCAAAAGGGAACCAAAGCTTCTGCCTGTGAGTGCTTGTAGATTTTGCTGATTGGTTTAGATATTTGACATTTGTTTGCTTTTATCTTAATCAAAGCTCTTTGATGGCTCTCAGACTGGTTTAGCCACTAATTTGAGGAATAGGCAATGTAGTACCAACTCCTCTGGTCTGGCTTTTCCTTTGGCCTGGGATATTATTATTTGTCACTGGGATATTGACTCTCACAGTTAGGCACTCCAAGGAATATAGGAATGCTATGGCTCACCTGAAAAAAACCCAAAATATTATCATAAAAATAAATAAAAAGGAAAAAAATGCGGGAAGGGGAAAGGGAAAGGGAAAGGGAAAGGGAAAGGGAAAGGGAAAGGGAAAGGGAAAGGGAAAAGAAAGAAAGGGGAAAGAAAAAATAAAAGAGAAAAGAGAAGAAAAGAAAAGAAAAGAAAAAAGAAAAAAGAAAAAAGAGAAAAGAGAAAAGAAAAAAGAAAAAAGAAAAAAGAAAAAAGAAAAAAGAAAAAAAAGAAAAGAAAAAAGGACTGGGAGCTGGGATCCAGCAGCCATTGTCATTTCCTAAAAAAATAAGCTAAATAACTCTAAAAAATCCACCTGGAAGAGAGCACAGCACCAAACAAGTCAG
The DNA here is from genome assembly GCF_003984885.1 of Neopelma chrysocephalum. Classification (NCBI taxonomy): domain Eukaryota; kingdom Metazoa; phylum Chordata; class Aves; order Passeriformes; family Pipridae; genus Neopelma; species Neopelma chrysocephalum. The sequence goes on along the minus strand of NW_020897747.1, from coordinate 485,657 downwards.
AGACAGCTCCAGTCTTGCCATATACAGACAGGAGCTGTGTGTAGCCCAGAGCTGGCACTGCTGGACAACGGGAATATCAGCAAAACCCTCCTGCTTTATCACCTCTCACATGGATTAGGGCTCGAGGCTCTCCAGCCCTGTCACTCCATAAATGCGTTAAATGAGTCGGGGATTTTGATCAGGTTGTGATTCTCATTAGTAAATCTGAATACAAATAGGTTTGAGCCTAAATAACTCTTGTTGTGTCCACGTCGCCTTCCCAACACGTTACATTAGGAAAAGTTAATTTTATATGACTAAATATAATCAGAAACACAACATGAGGCCTGTCAAGTTGACATGGTATGATGGGTACCTTAACACTTCCCAGCAGGTAACGTTGTTTGCACACTGCTTAAACTTGTTCATCAATGACTCCTTGCATGATAACCAGAATATTAACAATACAGTGAAGGTGGCACTGGGCTCCTGACACGTACAAATGCATTTCATCAGAGGGGGTTGCTACAGCTCATTTTGGAATTTCTTCCTCCTCTTTTTTCCTCTTTATTTTTCGTATTATTCCAAGATCAAACTCCTATTGCTCCTTCCATGCTGGTGGAATCCGAACCAACCTCAAGATTCAACAAAAAAGTTTGCAGACAAAAGCAAGGTACAAATGAATGTAAAAATCAGTGGTGACATGAAAGGGAAGATCAGAAAAAGGTGTTGAAAAACTCAAGCTACACAGGTGTAAGAACTGGGTGTAGGTAGATAATTTGTTAACAAAACAATTATTCCCAGCCAGTCTCAGCAGCCCTTCCTTGTCTCTCAGCACTGTAGGTGAGGTACCACCAGTGGCACAGCACAAGCTGTTTTACTAAAAAATAGTGAATCTAAGACTCAAGAAAGAAATTTCCCTTTACTTTATAAAAAATTAACTTCTTGAACATCTCATATCTATTTCTTTTTTTTTTTTTTATTCCTCTATATTTTTTCCTTTTTTTTTTTCCTGGTTGATCCTGTAAAATCTGTGATTTGCTTTATTTTCAGTTTGTTGCTGAATTTTTGGTGGTACTCACTCAAAGGCTAGACTTGATTTTGGAGGTATTTTCCAACCTTAATGATCCTATGATTCTGATATTCTTATATTATGCAGATTTCAGTCTACTTTTGGAGACTCCTTTGAGTGCTCCACAACTTACTCAGCTATTCAATTTACATTCTTATGGTGTTTATTTTGATCCTAATCAATATCTGCTGTATAAAACCCAGATGGTTAGACTTTGATTGTTTTTCTTAGACCAAAATTTCCAAACCTGCTGTTTTAGGATATTTGGGCTCTGCAGTAAATAGAAGGCTTTTCCTTATGGGTGAGAAGTCCATCCAGGGCCAGTCCTGAACTGTTTTACCTCGACCTGTGCTCCAGCTTTCCTGTCACCCCATCACTCTGCCCTTGGCAGAAACACAAGATCACTCCCTGCACAAAATCCTAAAGATACTTTCCCTGCACTTCCCAGAGCCAGAGGAATGATCTGGGATGAGGAGCTGAACCTGCTTCCAGTTCAAATAGACCCATGGGACACTTTTGACGTAAAACTCCACATTGCTGCATTCCTACACTTTACCAAGCCCTGCCTTTTCCCCATTAAAATATAGCACCTTTCTATTTTAAAATAAAGCCATGCCATGTATTTTAATTGAGGCTCCGGTCTCCAGCTCCCAATACTTATAATCAGATTCCAGTTTTCCAGCTAAAGCTGTTTATTGATGTCCTACTTTTTTCACCATCGTAGCATGTCAATAAATTGGAGAATAGTTCCGTATGTTAGATTTCCCCAAGCTTTCGGGGGAAATCCTTTGACAATTTGCTGTATAAAGTCAGTTAATTGCTTTATATAGCAGAGCAATAGCAAGTATTTAGACATATCATATGACAGACATTCCGAAAATATGGGAAAGACATATTTGTCAATAAAATGAACGCTGGAAAAGTAAATTATTGTATTATGTGAAAGTTCTCGGTTTAAGCTGAGTTATCTTGATTGTGCTAATAACTGACATGCTTTAACCAGCTGTCTGAAAAAAACAGTTCCTGCTTATTTTCCTGAACCTTCTCAGGACCTCCCCGTAACCAACCAGAAAGGAAATCTCAAGATGCCCCAGAAAATTTAATACAAAAACGAAAGTTCAAATTATATTTTATTTGAAGTCGGGTAGGGCCATAATAGAAAAAGATCATCAAAAACAATGAAAAGAAATAATTGTTAATTTCTACAGTACCTTGAAACAGAAGCCCCTGAGAATAAATAGAATAAGAATACTATTAAAATTTCCTCTTTTATTATATCTTCTCTGCCAGAGTAATTGTTGCTGTGTCCAATATATGCAGAGGACAATTTACTAGCTGTTTTCTATTAGTTTTTAGCATTAACATATACAGAAATAAAATGAATAGCTAGCTTTTCTTTGGTTAATTAAATGACTGACAAGTCACAGATGTTGCTGCACCGACTCTTCCATATGATTAAAAAAAAACCCCTCCAACCCTGGCAAACAAAAGAACAGTAGCCCAGCAGTGTAAATGGTCTCTTTATTAAGTGAATATTGATGCTACATTATGATTTTTTTATGAATGTGAATAAGGTAGGATACTTGTTCTTTTTCCAAGTTTTATATTAAGATTTGAAAAGAAAACCCGTTTCCTACATAATTCCCACAAAGGAGTTCAGGAGATGGTTTACTGTCGAAGCGACCTAATTTATAGGAGGTTCTGCTTCCGCAACATCCATCACAAAAGTGCATTTTTATTAGCAAGATACATATCTTTAATTTTTTTTCTCCAGCATAATTTTAATAGAATCTTGGTAGCTAAAAGCTGGTATTGAAAATAAATATTCCATTTCTATTCAGGACTTTGTTTCACTAAAAAATTTGAACTGATTTTATAGAAATATTCATAGGATAAGTATATTAAACTGCAGCTCACTCCCTTCCTACCTTGTCCCTACTTTATCTTTATTAATAGTAGAAATCCTCTTGGAGTTGAACAAGTTTCTCTCATCTGTGGTACTGTCACATGTTCCTGAGACCCAGACTCATCAATTTAATATCCAAATAACTGGAGGTTAATAATTTTGAGCTCTTAGCAGTCTTGGATCTTCAGAAATGCCCAGTGTGCTCTTCTGGTTAAGTATTTTTGGATTTAACAGATACTAATTTCTTATTTATTTTGCTTAGTCTGATGGTTTTGATGACCTTTTTTCTTACTTCTGTAAGGTCATTAGTTCTGTTATCTAAAGTAGGAATGATAAGAGTCAAGAACAGAGTATTTTCCAGGTTTAACACTATTGATTACATTTATCATGAATTATAGACACTTGAGGAAAGCAGGGATGATATAAAATTGCTTTGAAAAACATAAGTAAGATGTATATAAGCATAAAATCTTATTATGTGTTCAGTAAGTTGTGATAATTCAGGGACAGGACCCCAGAGCCACGGATCACTGTGGAGTTACCATCTCCCCACGGATGAGTGATGATGCCACCACTGCAGACACAACCCAGGAGCCACAGAGACAGGTCACCAGCACTGCCTGGAAGTTTGGGACAGGAAGTGAAGTAGAATAATTTAGCTAATTAAAGCAGCAAAGAATTTAAAAGGACACAACGTAATTACTGATGATGGATTTAAGCCAGAACATTGAGACTGGAAACAATATGCTTGTGTAAAGTGCCATATTTAATTAGCAGGGGCAGCTTAGGTATAATATTTACATATTTGTAAAACACTCCAGGAGCACAGAGCCTCTTTTCCATCAAGTGAGACCTCTGGTGCGGTATTGAATTACAAGAAAAATTGAATTTACAAGAAAATCTCCCCACTTACCAGGTTAAGCATTTTGCAGAGCTTGGACGTCATTGGAGATTCTGAATTTTGCTACTGAGCAGGCCTTGCTCTGATAACCTGAGGAGAGTGAGCCAGAGCTCTGCTTCAAGCTCAACTTTCAGACAGCTATTTCAACAAAAGAAGAAAATGGATATAAATAATATTTACCTCTTTTTGTGGGTCTTCTTCAGTCTGTTCACTGAATCACCACTTGATGAGGTGGTGGTGTTGCCCATATTTCTCCTTTCTCTGTTTTCTGCCATTTTCATAATTTTAATAGAATCTTGGTTGCTAAAAGCTGGTATTGAAAGTAAATATTTCACATGGAGGAAGTAATTGTGTCTCCTCTTCCAGTCCACAGCATCACCCAGACAGAGCCTGCAGGGCTGAGCCCTAAAGAGACAGTTATTTCACTCTGGAATATAAATAATACAGAGCATCCCTACCTGACCAAATCCTCAGCCCACTGGCCACCATTTAGCTGTTATATTACCTGTACATTAATTTGAAGATTTGGCCCAATGAATTTGTCGCCCTCCAATCAACACAAACCTACAAAGGCCTCTAAAAGTTGATTTTTTTTCCTTTTAATTGAGGGGATTTCAGCACTCGTTTCTGTGAAAAGTCCAGTGTCCTGCTTTGCCACGGGATGGCAAAGGAAATACTTCACACCCTCATGACTGACTGCATTAATTACGGGGGTGATGAATGTTGTTCAACCTATGTAAATAAATGTGTGTCTGAGATTGGAGCCCAAGCAAAGTACAGCGATGTTTTAGTGGACGGCGGCTTCATATTTCATATAGTAAAAGTTGTGAGGGAAGAGGAGTGATATTTATGGAGTGCAAAGCACTGTGGGATTTTGTGGGAAACCACATATATTCAGCTTGTCAGAAAACATCTTAATATTTACTCTTACAATCCCTAGGCTACTGCTTTCTAAACCTAAAGCTTTCATTAGCCCATTTACCAGATATAAAACATTTGTAAGTCTGTTGAAAGAGTTACTTTTGGGAGGGGCATTTTTCACAGCAAAACGATGATACCTTTCCATAACCTCATTATGCAGCAGTGTCAGCTGCTTTATCCCATTGAATTAATACCACATTTCTCCTCACAGCCTTTGATTATTCCAGATCATCCCCTCAGCCCTATTATTTTCAGAAGGAACCCACTTTTGGGTATGTGCATCCCCATCATTGTGCTGACCTCTAAAACCACCATCATGGAGAGTGCTGGAGTTTTACTGGTATTTCCAACAGGATATTTCCTTGAATTTTGCTGAAATACCCTGTTTTCTGCCCCATGGTTGTTCTCAGCTGCTCCCAATGCCCCCAATGGCTTCTTCTCTCCGTAGCTCACAAACCACAGGGAAAAAAAAGCTTTTATTCCTTCCTGTCAGTTCGGGTCTGCGACAATTTTACGATGGGAAGTTTTATAAATTGAAAATAAAGAAGTATTCCTTAAAACCTAAATAAGGATGATATTTGGTTTTTGGTCAAAATAAATATTTTTCACTCCCATTGCATGCACAATATGTTACATTAAGAAAGGTTAATTCTATATTAAATATAATCAAAAACACAACATGGGGCCTGTCATGCTGACATGGTGCAATAGGTACTTTAATACTGCTCAGCAGGAACCCTTGTTATATTTTTTATATGTTAGTAGATGTCTACTTAGAATTGATCAAACCTTTCCTTCTGAAACATATATGCCAACACCTCCACAACACACTATAAACTAGACTCTCAGAAAACAATAATGATGCTTATCAGTCACTCGCCTTGAGTTTGCTTGTGAAAAACCTCTAGCTAGTGTGCTATTGGAGCTCTTAAAACATAGATCTTTTTGCTGCACTGATAATTCACTCACAGCTTGAGATTGATGACTATGTGAAGTCCATAAAAGATGTTACCACTATATTTTCTTCTTATGATTTATTTTATCATGTTGTCAAGGTTTGCAGAAAACAAGAAACAAATCAATGAATGTCATGCTTAAATATTAAAGAAGGCTGTAATACACAATTTTATTCAGATGCCTTATTCAATCTTGCAGCTCTGAAAAGGGTAGCAGCAGCAAAGCTTTTATTTGAATTACTTTTGGAAAAATTAATTTAGTGGGAATGTTGAATTGTGAATGGCAAAAGGGTAGCTAACCTTATTTGTTTAAAGAGGAATATGGAGCAACTTGGCTTTTTTTTTTTTTTGACAAAAGGTTTTGAGAACCTGGGGAAATTCCCTGGCTTTTCAACTCCAGGAACTTTGGAGCAGAATTGCTTAATGAGCTCATACTTTCTAAATTAATGAAAGGTTGCCTTGGCGAAGGGGGGACGCGGCGGAGCTTTCGAGGAGGATATTGGTATCAGCAATCCCTGAGTGCTGTAAAGCTGGTTTAAAAAAAGCCTTTTCTCTTTCGTTCCTACAAAACTGGGATCATGTCACACACCTTGTGCAGGGGAGGGCGGGGGGAAGGAAGGAGAAGGGGCCCAAAGCTGCTCCTGAACTGCCTCTCCCCTTCCTAATGCCTTTCTCTGGACTTCATTAGGACTTGGGTATAAATCAGCAATTAAGATCAGCTTGTTGTTTTTGTTGTTTGTTTTTTTTTTTTTAATTCTCTATTTATTCTTAGGGATAGAAGAAATTACATCAGAATATTTAGTTGCTTTATTTTTTTTAATTATCTTTTGAATACAGTGGGTCTAAATCAGTGAAAATGATGATTTTCTGAGTTTTCTAGTCTACCCTAAAAAACTACCCTAGTCTACTCTTTTTCCACCTCTAGGAAGAGCTTTAGTGACCATTTTATCCTCCCTAAGGCTGTCTTGTCCTACAGGAGCAGACAAGACAGGTCTGAATGGGCAGCGCTTTCTGGCCTTTTGCCATCAGGAAGCAAAGCTGCCTTTTTATTACCTTCTCGTACCATTTTATTTCATTCTGTTTCTGTAACTATACCAAAGATGGGAGTTGAAAAAAAAGGAAACAGAGCAGAGATGTTTCTAGCCCTCCAAGGATCAAGCAAACTCTCCATGTCTTGGATGAGCAGAGCCCCATCCCTTGGCTCCGAGTGCATGGTAATCAGTGAATCCTTGCCAGGGGATGCTCTCCAGCACCTGGCAGGGTGCTGTCCTATGAGTTTGTTATGGCATTTAAAATCATAAAATCTGTCTTTTAGCAAGAATTATTGTTTTTGGTGTTGTTCCTGACTGTTGAGTTCATAGTTCTCTCAACTAGAGGTGCTTTCCCAGAGAATTTGTGGCTGCCCCATCCCTGCAAGCGTCCAAGGCCAGGTTGGACAGGGTTTGGAGCAACCTGGCCTAGTGGAAGGTGTCCCTGTTCATGGCAGGGGGGTCAGAACTAAATGATCTTTAGAGTCCCTTCCAACTCAAACATTACATGATTCTGTGTGGTACCTCAAAAAGTATTTCAAGGAACATTTCTCTCTGCTTCTCTGCAATACTTTTCAGTGCACACATCTTTTTTTTTTCTCCAGAGATGGAATTGATATTAAGTGAGCAGATCAGGTATCATCATTTTTGCCTGCCCCAAAGAGATTTTAAGACTCTAAGTACAAATGAAGGGATATTTTATTTGCAACTTTCAAAATGTATCCAAATATATTTATAACATAGGATTAAAAATAAAGTGTGTTCAATTATGTGTTTTTCAAGTATATTATTTAAATTAACCTTAGAACAATTTATGGAGGGAAAAAATTGTAGCACAGGACCCAAATTTAGCGGTACATTCCCTGCATATTTTGCTGTTTATTATAACACAAGCATGGGGAGTAAACTTAAAGTTGATCAGTTTTTACTCTCCAGCTTTTCTCTCTTTCCCTGCTCAGCAGGGTGTAAAATGACAGTCAGATTAAAACAACATAACCAGGAGCAGGACTATCAAAGATACCAAATTCTGTCCACAAGGGAGACACCAAGACACCTTGTGCTGAAAACCTGTATTTTCCCAGGAAATCACAGAATCCTTGAATGCTTTGGGTTTGAAGGGACCTTAAAGGTCATCCAGTTCCACTGAAGGGACCTTCCACTAGACCAGGTTGCTCCAAGCCCTGTCCAACCTGGCTTTGGGCCCTTTCAGGGATGGGGCAGTCACAGTTTCTTCTGGGCAACTTGTTCCATTGCATCAGTCATAGTTTTCATAGAATTGAAAGCAATGGAATATTTTTTCCCTTTTTTTATCCATTTATTTGTTTTGACGACCACTCTGGATGCAAATCACCCGCAGGCAGATGGCAAAAACAAGCCCCATGCACTGGAATACCACGTAAGTCTTTTACTGGAGGTGGGATTGGTAGGAACTTCCCAGATCTGTGGTAACCTGAGAGTCCCTCCTTTGAGATTTCAGCTTCTGCAGCTTCCACCTCTGCCAAGATCTAACTGGAAGTGCTGATTTTTCCCAGCCCTGAGTAGCTGCTTCAGCTTTTTTTGTTTGCTTTGACATTTATTTAATAATTGTGGTGCATCTCAGCTATTCAGACGGGGCTGGATGGAAAAGAAAAATGTTATTTTGCATTTTTTAAAAGATTTTTGAGATGATTTTTTTTACTTTTATTTGCACTGGGAAAGCTGATTTGCACAACAGCAGCCCACAGGCTGTGTTCTTGAAAAATAAAATTAACCCAAATATATTATTGTTAGCAGAAGTTAATTCTAGGTTATGATTTTGTGGCTTGAGCTGTGTTATCACTGAAGAGAGGGTTGTTTCTTTTAACATTTTTCTCCTTAAAATTTCAAATAATGTGAATTCTAGATGGCTTTTTGTTATCATTCATCCATTTGGAGACCCCTTTTTCTGGCCTTTAAGGTGCAGTTAACAAAAGAGAGGAAGATCACTGGAAAAGTTTCCATTTGTGTTGGAAATTGTTACTTGAACTTTTCAGTAGGTCACCTCCATTCCTCAGCCCCTCTGGAAAGTCCGGGAGAGCTTCCTCACACTGTTTCTGTAGGAAATGTTGTGGTAAAGATCAAGCAGCAGTCTGCTGTGACTTGCTAAAAATGCCTTGGGCTGGAACTGTTTCATTGCACGCACACATTTATTAAAAACTTACCTGGAATATTCCTCCTTGTGCTGCTTCTCCTTCAAACAGCCGGACTGTAGCTTGTGCCTTCCCTCACCCTGCCTTAAAAACACACTTTTAATACACAAACTGTGTGTTTCATGACATAAAAATATTCACATTTAATGTAATAGCTGTTATGTTGCATCATTGCTTAGATGGGGTTTTGCCTGGACAATGCCAGGTGCTAAACCAGGTGTTAAAGAAGTGCTTACAAGGGCGCAAGTTTAAGGCAGAATATTGATTCTGCTGATGTTAAAGACAGATTCTCTTTGACATCATCAGGCTCAGGACTCCCTCCAGTTTTGGGAGGAGATGCTGCCTCCAGTTAGAGAGACATTGGTAGGACCTGTCAGCTTCTTCAAGGAGCTGGAAGAGGAAAGCTTCCTAAAGTGCATTGAACTGTTAACTCACCCAGATTTTGCTACAAAAAAAATCACAGAACCCCAGAATCATTCAAGTTGGAAAAGGTCTCCAAGACCACCAAGTCCACCCTGTGCCCGATTCCCACCTTGTCCCCCAGCCCAGAGCACTGAGTGCCACATCCAGTCCTTTCTTGGACACCTCCAAGGATGGGGACTCCACCACCTCCCTGGGCACTCCCTTCCAATGCCTGAACATCCTTTCCAGCAAGAAATTCCCCCTCACGTCTAACCTGCCCCTCCCATGGCACAGCTTGAGGCGGTTCCCTTTGGTCCCGTCCCTTGTTCCCTGGGAACAGAGCCCGATCCCCCCTGGCTCCCCCCTCCTGTCAGGGAGTTGCAGAGAGTGAGAAGGTCCCCCCTGAGCCTCCTTTTCTCCAGGTTGAGCCCCCCCAGCTCCCTCAGCTGCTCCTGGTGCTCCAGACCCTTCCCCAGCTCTGTTCCCTTCCCTGGACATGCTCCAGCCCCTCAATGTCCTTCTTGTCATGAGGGGCCCAGAACTGGACACAGCACTCAGGGTGGAGCCTCACCTGTGCCTGGCATAGAGGGACAGGAGAACTGAATCTTTAGGTGAAGCCAGTTTCCCTGAAAGCCTACAAATATCTGGCAGTTTGTCCATAATCAGCCATAGAAGATCTCACTTTAGCTTCCACATTGTTGTGTGGCTGCTGATTTAATGAAGTTGCACCAGAGTACTGAAGAATTAGAAGAGGCTCCAACTCAGTGTGTGTGTGTGCCTGGAGATAGAATTTTTTAAAATACCCTTATTTACACAATAAATACAAAGTTAATGTTTTGGCTTTCTTCTGGGACAATCTGTAAGAGAAAAAGTAGAGCTGGGGATTAAAGAGAGTGTGCAAGCAATGTGTAAACCATGAAATTCAATTAGTTCCTCTTAGGAAGCCAAATTTTGGTGAATACTGTAGAGAAAAGGTAGGGATAAAATGTCTAAGCCAAAGCTGTGCTTAATAAGCTTCAGTAATTAGTTATAAATGGCTCGTTAAACCTGGAAACACATCTCTCTTTGCCTGTGTTTATGAATGCTAAGGAAAATAGAGGATAGGATAGGGTTAAATAATAACTTAGAAGACTTTCCATCCCAAGTTTACTACAAAAAAAGGGTTTCAGGATGGACTTTTTGGATGCTTGTGTTGCTTCCCAGGACATCCCAATGAGTGTGGGGAAGATGGTTAGAGAAAGGTTGATGGAAATATGTAATTGAAAGGAATATTGGGGAAATAGTGACCAGATTCACCGATTAGGTCATGTATTACAAGCTGTACAGGAAATTAGAAGCATTTTCCTGTTATTGATATGTCCCCTGCATCCTTTCAATTTTTTACTATATCCAGTAAAAATTTGATATTTGAATTGTACAGTAACTCTTTAGAGTAACTCTTTAGAATTGGAAGGGTAAAAGGTAAATGGTGCTACAGACAGATTAATTGGCAAATGTTCCTGTTATTGTTTCTGGCAGCTCTACACCCACCTCACTTTTCTCATCTCTGAAAGATCTCCCTGAAGTTAAAAGTGCTGGTGAAAATTCCAATGTCCAAAAACAGAACCACAGCTCATGCTCCACAATTCATCTTACAATCAAAGCTCCTGTGCTGTCAGTACAGGAACTGGAGCAACAAATGCACACTATAGGCAATTCCTTTCCCTGCTCCCTCCCCCCAGATCCCTCCAGAATACACTGAAATCCCCCTCTAATCCATACTGTGAACAGTAAACACCTTTGACCTATAAACTCTTTTTTTTTTTTTTGCGAGAAAAGTGTTTTCCTGGCTGCATATTCCTTGTCTCCTCTGTCTATACACTTTTCTAAATATTCGTTACTTTTGAAAGATTGGCCAAAACCTGAAACATTTCCAACTGGAGCCTTTTTCAGGGGGAGTGGGTCAAACTGGAGTTCCTTGATCCATTGTTACTTAATTTCTGGGTCAGGTTCCAGAAAGACCCCTTCTTCCTCTTTTCCTTCAGATGGAAAACACTCAAGAATTGATTTTCTGCTGGGAAACCTGTACAAGGTGGTTGGAATTTCATGAGAATCACAACACTTATGCTTCCCTAGATGGTGGAGCTCCCTCTTTTGGGGCCATAGCTCTGAAAGCATCATGGGCAAGTCAGAATTAGCCTCTTTTTAAAAGTTGTTATCAACTCAACTTTATGTATTTATTAATTTTCCTTCCTGGTTTACCTTTAAGCTAATGACAAACATGTCACAGTGTCACAGAGGAACTGAACATGCTCAAGGTGACCGCAAGGAGAGGTGGTGGTTGGGAGCTGTCAAATATGACCTAAAGACACATCTAACTCTCCTCCTTATCTCCTACAAGGTCATCTTTGGCCAGGTTAAAGGGCTGTTCCAGGCTGTGAGCGCTGAGAGTGAAAACTGTTATAAGGTGAATGCAGAAGTGTTTAGGCTTTCTCTGCCATGGTGGCTCTTCTTCAGACCCTTCCTCTTTTCTGCCAGCATGACTCCAACTCCTGGATAAGCACAGGGCTGGGTTTGGAGTGTTTGTGCCCTTAAAAACACTCTCTGAAGCCTTTCTCTGCAGCCTTGGACATGACACTTAACCTTGCTGCCTCCGACTCCTCGTCGAGAAGGGGATAATAACACTTGCTTATCTACTCCAGAGCGGGCTTTGAGGATTAATTAATTAATATTTGTACAGTGCTTTGAACATAAGTGCTTGGTATTATCATTCTTACTTCACTGCTCCAGGCTCATTTTCTCCTCTGGCCTGATGTGCCTTCCTGCTTTTCGGAAAGCCCCTCGCCTCGTCTCAGCCCTGCTGGGTTGTGCCCTTGCCCTGCCTCCCTGCATGTTGCACCCTCCTCGTGTGCCCTTTGGGTCTGCAGAACATCTGCAGAAGGACAAGAGCCAACTCTTGCTCCTTCCTCCTCCTGTGCACTCCAAGAGAAGCACAGCCCAGACTGCAGGGAGTTCGTGTGGCTGAAGTGATGGAAACGGTCACTCGGATTCTCCTTCCACCCCATCAACAGTTTCTCATGGGAGGAACAGGCAGGTGAGGTGGGAATTGGAGAGGCAGATGGCAAGGTGTGCTCCTTGTAATTCCTGTTATCTCTCCTTAGAAAGAAACAAAGAGAAGGGAAGAAAGAAAAAAGGAAAAGAGGAGGGAAAGGAAAGCTTGAAGCCTGTGTGTTTCTACCACCTTAAATAGGTTTCTTGGAAAAAATTCCCACCTAGTTCCATCATGAACATAGACAACACAGAAAAAATTTTGCCATAAATCCATTTAAATCTTATGCTTGGTGATTTTTTTAGTCTCATCCTAAACAACAACCCCATATGGATACCTGTGTCCAGTTGTCTATTCTTCCTCTAGGAAATGGGTCTTGACCCTGGAGCAGCAGCTCCTCCGGCTGCCTTAATAATTTGATGGTTTTCTGCATCCCTTGGCCTTGGCTTTGCCCTTGTCTGGGACCTCTCTGCTCCATACTCATCCCATCTCTCAGAAGTGGAGGTGAAGCAGTGGTCACTCTTGCTCCTGTGCTGGAATGAGATACATCCTGCCCCTCTGGAAGCCCCTTTCGTGCAGCAGTGTCCAACTTCTTTATTTTACAGTTTCACAGAGAGCAACGTTGTGGTTAAAATTTGAGTGAGAAAAATCTGGAGGATATTTTTTTGCTGGCAGGATATTCTGAAAATTTGCTAAGGCACTGCTCAAAAATGTCAATGGGTGAGTATTTAATCTCTTTTCCCTCTCTTCGATTCTCTGTAATGGATTGGGCAGAAACTGTCTTTTCCTACGTATGTTTTCAGGGCTCCAATTTCTCCTTTCTCCCTGTTACTGCAAGAGAAAACCGTCTGTAATGTCTGAGTGTCTTTAATGTGCAATTCCACCGGGCTAATGGGCACCTGATGGTACAGATAGATTTGATTCCAGATTTGGATCTGCTGACATAAACCTTAATGTTTTTTATTGTGTGCCACTTTGGGAAATCCTGATTAACAGCAACAAAGAGATAATTATGCAAGATGAAGACAATGTAGTTGTTTTAAAAATAATGTATATCATACAATTAATGCTACTTTGTCCTATATCAAAGTCACACTACCTGCATTAATCATACACTCTCATAGTTTCTAAACATTAATAGCAAGAAATAAAAAGAAGAACTCCTAATCCCGAGGAGAGTCACAATGATGGGGGGTTGGGTTTCTTTGGAGAAGAAGAGAGGTAAGTGGTGCAGATTTTCAGCCTAGTTATTACAAAATGTAGAACATATGACTGTGTCCTCTTGAAAAAGGGGCTAAAACTGGCTTAGAAAACCTAATAATTAGTTAATTCAGTGTAACCCTCCTGCATTAAAGATATCTGAATGTTTGGAATTGAAGGTGTTTTTCAAAATAAGAAGAGGGGCTTTGCCTGCTTCTAACTGTGGAAGGCTTCCAACCATAAAAGCTGGTGGAGGAGCAATAGGAATGGTTGGATGGATGGATATACATACAGGTCACATTTCAGAAGTTCTTCTTATTAAGTAATTCTAAAATAAACATAAATAAAATAATCATTTTCAACAGGAGTGTTGATCTTTTGGATTTCTTTTGGCTTTTCTGACTTTGAGCTTCTCATCGGGGCAAAAAAGGACCAAGGACTCGACCTTAAATCCTGGTTTAAGCATAGTATCCCAAATTTCTGGTTTAAGGAGATGCAAGGCCTGATTTTCTCGTCTCTCCTCCCACAGCATCATCTGCCACCATTGTTTACACCAAGCAATACCCTTGGACAAAGTCCTGCACTTCCTTTTCTTGCCTGGATCCTCCTTCACTGTGCAGATTGGTGGCAGCTGGTTTGGGCTGGGGTGGGCAAAGCCCTTTGCCTGCTGTTCTACTCAACCACCAGGATTTGGTGCTCACCAGGGAGCTTGGGGAACCATGGTCATGGGCTCCAGCAGACCTGGCATGAGCAAGCTGTTGCCCAATAATCCTATGTGCTCCCCTGGCAGGGTGTAACCCAGACATTACCTGTGTTACAAACCCCACGTGTCTGTATCCACGTGGAAAGACAAAACATTGAACCCATCCTTACAAGTTTGGCCCATTAATGGCAGTAAAGAGGTTTTTATATAAACATTGGAGCAGCAACACTTTTTTCCCCTTTATTGACAAAATTGGTTTAATCTTGCTTTTGCACCCAAGCTTTGTGTGTAGCACACCAGGCTTTCCAAAGGCTCTTTTATTCCATCTTGTTTCCCCACATATTCTTCCAAATGACAACTGCTTTGTGTCACTGGTGGCTTCTGAGCAGGGGGGATTAAGGGAAGGTTTGGGTGTGCTTGTTCCATTACCTTCTGTGGAATGGATGGGGCGATGCCATATGTGCGTTTGCAATTAGACATTTTGATTTCCGAAGGATTTAGTTACCATTTGCTGAACCATTGAGTAATTACCACAGGAAAATTGCACAATCTGTCAGTACGTCAGCTAAGTGTGTTTCTGGACAGCTTTATAGGCACCTTCACCAGCACAGAGTCTTTGCTGTGCTTTCTTTAGTGAAACTTCAGTCCTTCCGCAGGAGAAATTCCTAATAGCCAAGGAAATTCCAAATAACAGTGAAAATACCTGATATTATACACCTGCCCCACGGAGGATATCTTGCCTCAGCAGGAAAGTGGTATTTAAGGTAATATATTTCATTAACATGGTGGGTTTTTAAGGCTGTAAAGTGCTATTCTAGGAAACAGGTTTGGGGTTGGCCACTCAGCACTTCTGGTTTATATAATTCCCTGAATTTAGCCCTTCTGCCACAGGCAGGGGGAAATTTAAAAGTGTTCCCCACCACTTGTGACAAAAGTAGAAGGATTTCCAACCTAAGTATGTGTTTGGATTTAATTCTGACTCTTTTTTTCAGTTGCTAAGGGGAAGGTTTCTATTCAGAAACAGAAAATTAAGGTTACCTTGAATAGAAAAAAGGGAGAGGCATCATTTACTCCACTCCCTCCTTCTCCCCACCAAATTAAACACTCAGGAATCTTGAGAAAATTGGGTCACTAATATGGAAATTGTAAAGTATTGATAATACCAACATGACAAGTTGTCACTTTGCAGTATGTTCTTAAACACGCCTAAACCTTAATAACCAGGTTATTCTAGAATAATCAGGGTAACAGAATGGGAATGAATGGCAGTTCCTGTAATTATTCTAGAAAGAGGACCAAAGCAAACAGAAATTCTCTCTAATTTTATATATTCCCAATAGGTGCACATAGTACATCATTATCACTATAGAAACTACTTAGTAGTTTCTCCAAAAATCAGCTACGCTTCACGGTCTTATGGGCCAATGTCTGAGCTGCACATGAGCCGAGACCCTCTAATTCAAACAGAGGTAAGCTCAGAACAAGCTGCACTAGGCTGCAGCAGACAAAACAAATTTCCTAAGCCAAACATATTAAATCCAATATATTTTTCATTGATTTAATAGCCTGAAACTTTGGATACAACTGACACTTGCTGGATATTAATGGGCATTAGTGCTCCGAAAGGGAAGGCGAGAGCTGAAAATGAGACTCTGTAGACGTTGGGGAAAGAAGGTGCTACAGAAGGCTTTGCTCTATATGAAAGTTCTGTGTTGCAGGATGAAATCTGTAATTAAATAAGGTGCTCTACAAAATTCTTCAGTGACTTTGGCCCCGTTTTCAGCTAAAAGTGTTATTGCTGTCCTAATGCTTCACATAACAGTCAGATGATCATATTGGAAAAAAAAATGGAATGGTTGCTAATAAAAATTAAAAAGATCATGTTTGAAAATAAGAAAGAGGCGTATCTGCTAATGAAAAATTAAAAGGTAATATCTGAAAACAAAAAATTATGACATTTCCGCTAATAAAAAAATTAAAAGATCAGGTTCGACAACTAAAAAGTGACATATTTGCTGATAATAATAAAAAAAAGTAAATTAAAAAATTACATATCCACTGACAAAAAACTAAAATTGACCATGACTCAAAGCCAGAGGCTGCTTCCATCAGTCCTCTCCTAATTTTCCCCTCCCCACACTCACTTGTGACATGGTGAGTACAAGGCAGCAACACCAGCACATCACGAAGCTCGTGCTGGGATTTGGTCCGTCTGGGAGACATGGAAGAATTTATTTACTTGTTAGTTCTGCTCTGGTTTGCTGTTGTATTTGTAATTCCAGATTAATTACGGGAACACGGTTGACACAATTCTGCCATGGAGATGTTGTGCAATATTTTAATTCCATTTTAAGGTTATTGATATAAGATCCTTTTGTAAACCGACCTTGTTTTGCTGTGGATGTGGAAGGAGAGGGGGGTGAGGATGGGACAGAGGGAGGACAGATAAATCAAGCTTTTACAAAGGATGCTGTTTGCTAATCTTCTGACACTGCCGCCTGTGATGTATGAGATCCGAGTTCCCAAAGTTTATCACATTAGTAAAAAATACTGTACGCATAAAACCAGACCCTGGGGAACAAAAAAAAAAAGGAAAAAAAAAAGGAAGCTAAACAATGAACATGTGTGAAGTTGGAAATTTATAGGTTTAGGCCTCTGCAGCTACATATCCTGGAAAAAGGAAAAAAAAAAGTGTTAAGAAAACAAATTACAGTTGTGGATGTGAGGACCCTGACACCGCCGCCTGACAAATCGACCCTCCGGCTTGA
>NW_020897747.1:461125-463625 GCF_003984885.1 Neopelma chrysocephalum | reverse complement strand
GCTGTTTTTGGACTGTGCAGAGTTGCCCACATGACATGAGCCCTGGCCGTCTCTGGCTTGGGATGGGAGAACTTAAACACAAAGCAAACCCCCTTTTTGGCTTCCCCTTGTGAGCCAGGGAGGAGCTCAGATGTGTGGGAACTCTGAATTCCGTCATCAAAGAAACCTGAATGACCTTCCAGTAAATCAGGGAAACTGGGAAGGTTTTGGGAGAGCAGGATGGCTGGTGGAGCTTGACCAAGTGCTGGAGGGAGCCAGGCAGCTCTGCCATCCCTGCTGGCACCCACGGAGTTGCAAGCACTTGTTGCCAGTATCCAAAAACCAAGCAGTGGGGCCAGTTAGCATCCAAAGCCGCTCCACTTCCTCCCCCACTTATTGAATTATTAAAGATAAATAAGAACCAGCTCGTACATAAAGAACAAAAAAGAAAAACATGATACTTAAGAACTGGCAGCCAGGCTCAGCAATAAGTCATGGCACAGCCCCTGAAATGTCCCTGCTTGTATAAATAGGATCCTTCCTGGGAATCTTCAGGATAAATCCCTTACATTTAATCACTGGAAGAGGAAGAGTATTGTGTATTGTGACACAAGAAAAATGACATTAAAAAATAATTAAACAAAAGAGTCGCTGTACAGATTATTTATCTAAGAGCTCTTGTGCCAGAGCCTTCAGCCATCCCAAAGGACAACCAGTGCCTGGGGTTTGGAATATCAGCATCTTGTGGGCTTCATGGGATTTCATTTCTTTTTATGTTTTGGATTTTTTTTTGGTTAAGACTCCAATCACCAATGTAACTTCTGAAGAAAGTCAAATAGAGCAACCAGGACATTGTTCAGCTGCTCAACTTCAGCAGGTTGATGGAGACATTATTTCAGGAATCTCCATGACTTTACTACATCTGGGAAATAGTTATGGTGCTTGGTGGGAGGGAGCTCCCCAAAACTAAATTAAAAAATTAATGCTCCAGCCACTGAGTCAGGAATACAACAAACCCAATGCCCAGGCACAGCAAAATAAAAAGCTGTGTCCATGGTGTAGGTCACTGAGGTCCCACATCTTGTGGCAGTGGCTGGCAATTGTTATCAAGCCACGAGATGTGTTAGACAAGAAAAAAAAGCTATAAGAAAAAAATATTAGAAATAAAATCTCAAGTAAAAATATAAGGAAAAAAATCCTAGGAAAAAGAGATATTAGGGGAAAAATCTTGGAAAAAAATATCACGGAAAAAATATCTTAGGGGAAAAATATCTTTTCAAATCTGCTCAACATGTACAGCTGCTGAAACATCTGTGCTGAACATGATGACACAAGCTGGAATGGTGGCAGTTGGGGAGGGGGAGAAACTAAGGGGGAGGTGAAGGCAGAGGGTGAGGACAACCCCCAGATGAGGGTCCTGTGGTCAGGCAGGAGCCCCCAGGCTGTGGCCAAGGGGGTTACCCTACTTTCTGGGTGCTCCAGCAAAACTCCCAAATATGTTTTGGGGTCATCACTGTGTGGGTTGAAAGGAGGCACATCCCTTCCCTCCCCTTACTCAGCTTAGGGTGATTAAATCAATGAAGGCTTTGGAGAGTGAGACCTTTGCCCAGGAAATTTGTCAGATCTTTAATTTATTTTTTTTTATCCTGTCCCCAAAAAATAACCAAGAGAGTGAAAATCTTAAAACCCCCTGAAAGTGCTGCTCGACAGGTGGACATAGCAAAAGCCTGCTGCACAGGTAAGGATTTTTGGAGCTGTTGATGTGGGGAGAAAAATTTTATTCTCTGTCCTGGAACGAGATTTAACAATAATAAAAAAGAAAAACTCAACAACAACAATAAAATAAACAACCCCAAAAATCCCTCGCTCCTGCATTGTGCTGGAAAAAAATATAAGAAACTAAATAGAATAGAACAGAAATCTGCTTTAATCAAAACAACATTATGCCAAAACCCCTTTCAAGGGAAGGGAAAAGTCCACAGCAGCACAGCCCTGCTTAAAAATAGAACAGCCTTTGCCTTGTGAGTAACAAAAATACAGAACAACACACTCCTGCCATCCCAGCTTTGAAGGATGTCTGTCATATGCCTGGGCTTATTTTACGCCCCTTCCCTTTTTTAAAAGAGGAACAATGCCATCTTCCCGAAAGGAAATAGGCAATAAAAACTCCAGCAGGATTTCCTATTCATAATTTTTCCCATTCATATCCTAATGGGTGAAGGAAAGAAAAAAACCCTCCACCAGCTTTAACAACTTAAACGGCACTTATTAAATAGATATTTTTACATGCCTGGTTTTTCCTAAATGTGGGATATAGTTTTACAGTTCAATTAAGTATTTTTTTTTTCTCCTTTCCAGATATCCTTCTCAGAGCCGGCTGAATTCTGTGCGAGCTGATGTAAAGCATCTGATGACAAAATATCAAATGTAATTCTAAAACACCCCGTTGAGTTTTTATCTGTGCCATTACATTTTTTAATTAATAGAATTTCTTCTTTTTTTTTTCATGGTTGTTGTTTTA
>NW_020897747.1:408625-456125 GCF_003984885.1 Neopelma chrysocephalum | reverse complement strand
AATCTATTCTCCCCTTCATCCATTACCCTGTTTTATTTCTGGTTTTGAGAACCTATATTTTCGCTAATAAATATTCACTGCGCCGTTCCAGCCCGCGTTTAATATGCCCGGCGCATGTTTGCCGGGTAACTTCTCAACAGATTGAGTGGACATTCCGCTGGTGCAGCGCAGCCATAAAATTCAGGAACTTGTAAAGCGCGGCTCCCTCCTCCTCCTCCTCCTCTCCCTGCTTTCCCCGCTTTCCCTGCTTTCCCTTCTCCCTCCTTTCCCTCCTCGCTCCATCCCCGGGATCGGCGCCGGGCGGACCCACAGCTCCGCCTCGTGGCCACGATCGCGCAGCGCCGCCCGCACCGAGAGGGGGGAATTTTGGGAAGAGGGGGGATGGAAGCGGCTTCGGTGAGAGCCGGGAATCGCATCGCCGGCTGGATGTAAAGAGGGAGAGGCCTGGAGCGCTTTTGTTAATTTTTCTCTTTTTTTTGGTGTTGTTTTGTTGGGGGGAGGGAAGGGAAAAAAGGGGGAAATGGTAGGAAAATGAAGAAAAAAATGAGGGAAAAAGGGGAGGAAAAGAAAAAAAAAGAGAGAGAAAAAGGGAAAAAGAGCAGCAGGGAAAAAAAGGAAAAAGGAAAAAAAGGAAAAGAAAGATAAAAGAAAGAAATAAAAAGGCAAAAAAGAAGGCAAAAGAGAAAAAGCAAGCAAGAAAAAGAAGAGTAAAAAGGGAGAAGTCAGAAAAGGAAAAAGAAAGGGAAAAAAAGACAAAAGAAAAAAAGGCGCAGAAAAATAAAAAGAAAGAAAAGAAAAACGAAGAAAAGGAAAAAAGCAGAATAGCAAAAAAAAAAGCAAAAGAACAAAAAAAGAAAAAATCAAACCCAAACAACAACAAAAAAAGCGTTCCTCAAAAAAGGAAAGAAAAACGGCTAAAAAAAATAGCCCCCCTCCAACAAATAAAGTAAAAAAAATAAAAGGGGGGAAAGAGGGGGAAAAAGGAAAATAAAAAAAAGCAAGAAACCCGGTGTGACAGGGACTGCAGCAACACCCCGGCACAGCCTGTGTGGATCTTTGATCTCCTGCATCGCATTAAGTAACAAAGAGCAGAGGAGTTTGGAGATGCAGGAGCTGGGCTGCTCTGATCCCAGCACCGCTCCGTCCCATCCTGGGCTCTGCATTTCCAGCCATTCCAACAGGACTGGTATTTTTACTCGGGATTCTTTCAGTTGCGCCCGATTCCTTTAATTAGCTTCTCGCAGCCAGGGTGGTGTTTACTCCTGGAGTATCTCCTGTGAATAGCGGGGGCACTTTACCCATTAATGGTGCTTGAACAGCGTTTAGCCCAAATCGCCGAAATAGTTAAATCTGCAGGATGCAGTTTGCAGTTTCTCCTCCTTTAAAATGCTCCCACATTTCTTTCAAAGGGTTATTAGTGTTTATTTTATTAAGGCAAGGTAGGGAAGGACTTACACACGGAGTAAGAAGCTGTGAGTAGCCACAGCAGGTTCTGTGTGTGATCTTACACGCAGCTTGTGTGCTCTCACAAAGCATCTCAGCGCCCAAATAACCAGCAAAGTTCTCCTGCAAATATTTGGGCACATATTTACTACAAAACATCCATCGTTCCGGAGGCTGCAATTAAAAAATAAAAAAATCACCTTTAAGAA
The DNA here is from genome assembly GCF_003984885.1 of Neopelma chrysocephalum. NCBI lineage: Eukaryota > Metazoa > Chordata > Aves > Passeriformes > Pipridae > Neopelma > Neopelma chrysocephalum. Next base: position 454,473 of record NW_020897747.1, on the reverse strand, counting down.
GATCCTAGAAAGCTCTGGATTCCCACTTTCTCTGCTCCTCTGCTATGAGTCTTTCCCCTTCCGTCCTATTCCATTATGTGGCTCTAACGCAGGGCTGAGGCATCAGCTCACCTTCCTCCTGTGTGTCCGTGCAGCCAAAAATCTGCAGCAGGAAAAGATTTCAGGAAGGCTTTCCAAAGCAGGGGGGGTGAAAAAAAAAACCAACAAACCAGTGTAAGGGCTGCAAAAGCTCCATGCCTGCTCAGAAATAAAGGGCAAGGCTTGGGGAGATATTAATAGAAAAATGAGAATTATTTTTTAAGAGTGATGTTGAGCACGTTCACTTCGTGCCTGCAGCTGGGGACATGACAATTAGTACATCTGACGTTTACAATGCAGATGTTTACGATGTGAATAATAGATGGAAAGAGAGGGAAAACGTTGTTGTTTTGGGGAAAATATAGAACAGTTTGATCTGGAAAACACCCGAACTTTGCTCAAGCCACCAGGCAAGTATGAAGGGGACTGCTCTTCATGCCCAATTTAAATCCTGCAGCACTGAAAGTCTGAAAAATCATAAATTACAGACAAAAATATGGTTACTATAATAACAGAGTGTTGCAAGAATTGTAAAATAAATTTGGGGGTGGGAGGGTGCAGCCTTTAGGGGAAAACAACGTGAATTTCCAGCAGCAGGGTTGTGCGATGATTCTATATTTTTAAAACCTGCCTGTGCTCCATTCATACTATTTAAGTGCTTCAATCAGCACAATAAATGTAAATAATTTACTGCTTCGCAAACAGAAAATTGGGCAGAAAAGTGATTTTTGAGGAGCGACTTGGCTCCCTCTGCCCAGTGATTTGGTGCCCTGTAAAATGCATCTGACACTGCTGTTCATTAAGCCGGTGCTATTGAGCCTTCTTCACATTCATTAGTGATTAATTCAGACAGATATTTAACTTAATAAGGTAAGCAAATAAACAAAAAAATCACTTTCTGTGCCTTAAGGTTTTTTGGCCCTCTAATTGGTTTTGTGCACTAATTATCAAGATTAACACCTTACGCTTTTCTCGGTCCTTACACTTAGAAATTCCCGGTGGGAAAATGTAGCCAACCTTAAGGGAATCCCTGAAGTGCAAGGGGTTAAGAGTTTGTCTTTTAAAAGCAAGATAAGCAGGAAAAAAAAAAAGCTGGGAGAGCCCGATTCCAGGTGAATTTTAAATAATAACAGGATGAGGAGGCAGGAGCTTGCGTGGATACACACACAGCGACACTCGTGGCTTTTCATGGGTGTGAGGGGAAGGTTTGCAAGGGGATAATTTGTGTCTCAGCATCTTTGAACAAATAACTGGGAGCTCCCAGCTTTCTCACCCCGATTCCAAACCCCGTATCCAGTCTGGCTCAGTGTTGGTGGCACGTCCCTCCTTCTCACCAAGAGTTAACCACCGGCCTCCAGAAGTTCCTTTCAACTCCACTTCCCACAGAACCCGAGGATTTGATGTCAGTGCCAAGGCATTGTGATTTCCTTCGCTGTTCACGGCAGTGACATTGTTCCAGGCGTTGCCTGAAATTCCCCCACAGCCAAGCCTGACCGTGTCCTGTGTCCTCCTCTTACCTTAGTCTCAGCTCAAGGAAACCCTTCTCTCTCCAGGCAGATGTGGGAGAAGCAGCTGGGTGGGAGCAGCACCCTCCACCCAGCCTGACTCCACATCCCTGGGAGCTGGAGCATCCTCCCAGCACCCAGCTCTTCCTGCAACACGCAAATGTCAAAGTTTGTCTCTCTCACGTCTTGACATCCCCTCAGAAAATGCTCATAAAGTGCTGATTCAGTGTCTCTCCTGCAAATGTCTCCTTGCCTGCTCCTACGAGCTGAGCTGAAACCTCCCTTGGATTTCACCTCGGGAAAGCTTTGGGAAGGGCCACGATGTGAAGTTCTCCTCGATCTCAGGCACGAGGGTCATTAAAACTCATTTTAGCCAAGGTGCTGGTACAAGTTGTTGCTCGTGACAGTTTGTCACCACCATGTACAATATTTGCTAGGCAGGATCCCAAAATATCCAGCTAATTGCCACTTTTCCTGCCGTGGGAAGTCTCACAGATTTACCCAGCTCCTTCCTTGAACCCGATTGCACTTTCCAGTAGTGGTTTTTTTTTTTGGGGGGGGGGGGGTTGGAGCATTTGGGGATTTTTAAACTCCTTTTCCTTTAATTCTTTTCTTCTTTTAATGGGTGACTGGATAAATTCAGTGGTGGATTTTTGTGACACTAAAGCAGCAGATAAGTCTATGATGCACTCTAGCTATGTGGTTTAAAAATCCCTTACCATATGTTTTCTCACTGGAATGCCTCATCTTGCAAAATTACAGGAACCGAAGCTTAAAAACACAATTAGGTAGTTTAAAATGAAATATTAAAGAAATACCACATATTTTCTGATATGCCTGCGATGGTTTTCCTTGATTTTTTTTCTTTCTTTTTTTTTTTTTTGCTTTCTTTTGTATTGTTCTTTGAGTTGTTCAAGGAGCCCAACTGTATTCGATTGTTGTACTAATCATGCTCCACATTTTTCTGATTAGGTTATATAGGCTGTGGTTAAATTATAAATGAAAGAATGAACTACCAGAGTACTTGTCATAACAGTATCTTTTATGTTGTTACAGAAGATTGGGGGGGAGGAGGAGGAATCAAAAAGGGCTTTCTACGATGAAGATTCTCCTCTCCTATTTTGTGCTCCTTATCGGATCTGTATAGACAAGGAATGCAATTTGTTGGAATGTTTTTCTCAGGTATTCTGAGAACTACAGCACAATATCTGTCCACTGAGAAAAATGTGAGAAAAAGGAATCCATAATACATAAAGATGCATATTGTAGCACAAACTGTGGCATGCACACAAACACACCCTCTCCAACTTCACTTTATTCCATTACTCTGCTCTAAAAGCCACTTGAACTGTTTTATTTTTTTTCTTATGCCATACACGAAAATATTTCCACATTTGAAATGATGCCTTACATTGTTATCTCCTGTCCCACTGTATGTGCAGCACAAACCCAGCTGAACGTGTGTCTGATGATGGGATATATTTTTGTTTAGAGGATACATTTTTGTTTCCATGCTGTTATTTTAAGCCATTGGCTGTAAAACTGATGTTAGGGAGAGCTGGAATTGTAATGATTAAACTACTTGACTGAAGGCTCACCTTGAAGACACTGGTGGTTTAAAAATATATTTGATACTCCTGAAATTAAATATATTGTTTAAACATTGTAGCATTTTAAGCTTCTTAGTACAATATTTAAAATAATAAATACAAGGAGAATGGGGGTTTGCTGTTAAATTTTATCCTTTTCTTAAACACATCATTATTTTTTCCCGAAGTTTAGCCAGTTAAAGCAGGGAGGTGGAGAAGGAGGCAGAGAGGGAAGCCTGGAGACATGAAATAGATTACACCTTGCATTAAGCCATGCATTTAGCTGCTTTCCAAGGATTTCAAGGCAGAGCTCCTCCTCGGATGTTCCCCAGCTTTAAACAAAAAGCCCTGCACACAGATTGCTTTATGCTCTTTATTGCAGCAGATAAATGGATCCTTAAACATATCAAGGGATTTTTGATGAAAAGGAGATGCCAGGAGATGGCTTTAATTGCCAGATGCCCGGGTTGGGATGGGCAGGGGCTGTGTGGGGCAGCCAACACGTGTTCCCTCAGCCAGACGTGCCTGGGAGCGCTGCTTTTTGCACCCCTGCAACCAGCCTTAAGGGTTCTGTTTTTTGGGGCTTTATTGGATGAACTGTCAATGCTTCCCAGGATAACAAATCTTGTTTTATAGCACTTGGTGGAGTTTGGTTCGGGGCTACCTCTGAGCAACATGAACTTGGCCTTGCTATGTGTCTTACACTAATACCTTCCCTCCTGTAAGGAATCAGGGTACTTGAGAAACAGCCTGCAGCCATACAGCTGATTATTTCACCAAATTTGCATCTTTTCAACAGTAATGGGGATGGCTTTCACAAATGCTCCCAGGCTCTAAATAGATGTTAAGTGGCTGTTTCTAGTTGCTTCCTTCCCTCTCCCCCTTGGGCGCTCCCAAGCCCCTGCCCATGGCACCCAGGACCTCCTGCCTCAGGGAGGGATGCTCAGCCTCCTTCTCTGGAGTGTCTTCCAGGGTCAGGAGTGCCCAGGGGTGTCCCTTGGAGGAGCTGGGATTGCTTTTTGGGTGCCCTGAGCATGATGCGGAGGAGGCATCTGTGTGAAGTAGGGCTTGGAAAGAGGTGGTGAGTAGGGAAAGTATCTGGATGGCAGCGAGGGACACCAGGGTCCCTGAGGATGGAAAATGGGAGGACCTGGAGGGATTTCCACGCATTTCCTCAGGGGTCTCTCCAGCATGGACTGGGACTGAGGAGATGGACTTCACCAGATAAATTTCTTGGACTCCCAGTGCCTGCATGCAGCCCTGCAGAGGTTCCCCAAAATCCATTCCTCTGTGGGTCAAAAATTCAGTGGACAAACAATCCAGGGACTGGATTCCTACAGTTCCACATTCCAATGTCAAAGCCTCATTTCTCGGGAAATCTGAACCCTTTTTTGCCTTTCTTTAAAATGGGTGCCTACTCCTGATGTCTTACAGATCCTACACAGAGGAACAGCTTGTTTAATGCATGTTGCCCAGAGAAGCTGTTGCTGCCCCGCCCCTGGAAATGTTCAAGGCCAGGTTGGATGGGGCTTGGAACAACCTGACCTAGTGGAAGGTGCTCCTGCCCATGGCAGGGAGTTGGAACAAGGTGGTCCTTAAGGTCCCTTCCAACTTAAACCCCTCCATGTTTCTATGTATGCAAAGAGCTCTGTGTTCCAGTGGGTTATCCCAGGACACTCATGCAAGTAAGATGCCTCAACTCCTGCTACACCTTAGCCACAGCTTACCTGTTCCTTGCTGGCAACCATGCTATGTCCCATGGATAAAGAGTGCAGGATCAGGGTGAGATCATGATAGGAAATACTGTATTCTGCTTTTGTTCCCATTCTAAATGCTGTGTTGTCCATCACGGGTTTACAGCACCTCTTCCCCTTCCCTGCATTTTTTAAGTCCAAGGAAGTGCCAGCCTGATAAAATTTAAAACCTTCCTCCCAAACTACAGTAAAACATCAATACTGGTCTGTCTTAAAATCCACAGAAGGAAACTTAAGGATTAGAGTAAAGCCTTATTCTTAATTTATCTGTCGTGCATAAGTATTTCAGCACATAACGCTCCTCTGGAAGGATCACCCACAATTTGGAGTTTTTTCCCTCGTTTAGGCACCTTGGGCTGAGTTAAAAGGCAGAGAAAACTTGCAGAACTGTTGTATCTAGCTGAGCACTCATTATAAAATGGATTACTGGTACAGTAAACCATAAAGACTGTTTTAGAGCCATTAAGGTTCAGCTTGTCACTGCTGACATGGACACACTCTTACACCATATATTCCTGACATGTCAGGAGGTGCTTAGGGATGCTTTCATACATGTTTTATTGAAATGACAGGCTATAGCTTCTTTGCCTGCTGTATATATGCATGGCTATATGTTAGAAATCCAAATTAAACCCACTTGAAGAAAAAAAATAACCCCCTTACACATGTGGAATGAGTCCCATTGTCAGTGATAAAGTTGTTACCTACATTTTATTTTTAATGTACTTGGTAATGGAATAATGAAATCACATTTATCCTGGAATAAAACGTGGCTGAAATCAATGAGATTTACACTGAAGTGAATTCTGCAGTTGATAAAATGTGAGTTCAAAACCAAAGCAATTTCGGATAAGAATGAAAAAAGTATCAAACCCTCAGATTTCCCTTCTGAAGGCGTCTTTCCATCTGTATGCAGATCAATTGTTTCTCCCAGGCTGAGCTTTTGACTTGTTAGGGCTTTTTGTCTTTCAGATCCAAGAAAAACTTTACATACAATTATGGTGCCTTGAAAATAAAATTTTTAAGTGGAAATACCAAGAGAGTCGTAGCTGCAGAGAGTCAGATCTCACAAACCTTGCAGGGCTAAAATTCACCTTCGTTAAAGGTTCAGAACACAGAAGGAATGTAGGATTTGGTCCTTCATCTTCATTTTCTAAGCGGTTGCTCCACAAAAGTGAACTGAAACTTTTGGCCTGTGTGAAAGGGGTATATTCCACATTTTGAGATTAAACAGGGGATATATCTGTCTGGTAGAAGATCCATGGCTGGAACACTTCTTCAAAAGCTGCCCCCACCTTTGGTTGCTTTCTCCGTTTCTGAAAGTAAACTCCAGGAAAAATGATGGTGGAAGTTAGGAGCTCATGTGTGGATCTGAGACTGGATAAGGTGAATTATCCTTTGCTGGCGGTGGAAATGTGGATTTGTTTTATTTTTCACAAACTGCAGCTTGGAGACCACCATAACTGATCCTTGTGATAGGATAAGAGGGAATGGCTTTAAACTGAAAGAGGGTAATTTTAGATTTGACTCCTAATTGGATATCAGGATATTAGGGGGGAATCTCAGTGTGAAATTTAAAATCACACACTTTTTAGATTGGCAAGGTGCAAAACTCACTGTTGGTCCCAGACACAACCCCAAAAGCATGAGCACAGCAGGACACACACAGTGGGAGCAGAGGGTGAGGCTTGGGGTGCCAGAGTCTTTCCTGCAGGTAGCATCATGCCTGTGTTTGCTGTATAAATAAAATCTTGTTGCACTTCCAATGTTACCCTAAAATTGGCTTCAAGGATCACAGGAAAGGCTAAAAACAACAAGAGAAAGGAAGAAAGCCTGGTGAATACCAGGTTAACGTGGAGGGAACTGGGGCTGGCCCCTGCAACAAGAAAGACAAGACAAAAACATGCGATTGCAACATGTAAATCCCACACCAGCCTTAAAAATTATGGGGGAATGCCGAGGAGTCCTGGGAAAGGTTCAAACAGGAATTTGATCTGTGCTTGAAAGCCAGAGGGAGATGAGCAGGGCAATGGCCCACTCTGGAAGGGAGGGCTGGTGCTGGTGGGCCATGCTGGTTGTGGTTTGGGAGGGGTGGAGAGGGTGCAGTGAGATGGTGGAAGGATGGAGAGGGCAGGGTGGGATGATGGAGGGATGGAGAGGGAAGGTGAGCTGATGGAACATGGGGTGCCAGTCTCCCTGAATGTACAAGCAAGGGGGCAGGGGGTGGCACAGCTATTTCTGCACTGGTTCCCAGCTGGTGACAAAGCCATGGTGCCTCCGAGCAAAGAGGCTTCCTAAGAATTCAGATGGTTTCTCAATCCCTTGAATAAAATCAATGAGTTCTTTGGGGTGGGGCAATGGGAGTGCAGTTGAAGAGCTTCTGAGCAGGCTGGAGGCAGGTTGGGAACATCTCCATGGGCAGATGGACTCTCCTCCTCCCTTGTAGTCAAATTCGTCACCAAGAAATCTCATGTTTCCCTGGTCAGAGCCTATTCAGGTGGTGCAGGACTGCTGAAAGCTGGGTGGGACCTTGAAGGAGGAGGTCACCAGTGGCAGCACTGGTGAGACCTGAAGAACTTTGGACAGGGCAGCTGGGTCCACCTGCATCCCCCACGGAAGTTTGCCTTTGGACATTGCAGGGGAGGCTCCCCAGCCATGCATCCCTTCAGAACAGGACCCACTGCCCGTGTTCCCTCCAGCTGGTTATGGGGAGCTGGAGGAGAAGTTTGTTCTCAAAGTCAGCACATCCTCACCAGAGCTGCCATTGCTGCTGTCACCACAGATGGAGAGCTGAGGGTACAGACTGACCATTAACCACCTGGAATTGTTATCATCAGCAGACTGTACTTATTGGTAGGGATTTCATAGATTTTCCTGCACATGTGAATATTAACCTGTGTTTATGCTTTGAATATTACCAAAAAAAATCACCACTTTTGCATGTGCTTTTGGAAGCCTGAGAATCAGCTCTATATTTCTGTATAATGTCTCAGATATAAGATTTTGTGAACATGTAAATTTAATGTAAATCACCTGAAAGACAGAAAAGTATAACAGGAAAAATGCAAAATACTGTGTGACCAGGTGTTTAACATTGCACCAGTGAACTTTCTCACTACCGAATGTTTTAGCTCACTGTTAAAAAAGTAACTTTTGGGTTCATCCTCAATGTCTGTATTTATGTGATGATGATTTTTCAGAATTGCAATGATCAAAAGCAGATTCCAATTTTAGCTCTGGGAATTCCTGGCTATTGACAGTGTGAATTGATTTCAGCACAGAACATTGAGTTTTAGAGGCCCTTGAACATGTATGTAGTGAAAGATTTTTGAACCTTTGTTTTTAAACACTTCTCAGATCAGGCTTGTGTTGTCTTTGCTCCAGTAAGGGATGGAGAAATGCTGGTGGTTCTTGTGGATATGAAGCTTAGAACAACCACATCCAGACCAGCAGAGACTCAACAGATTGAGGAATATACAGAAATTACAGGAGATGCAAACCCTTTTACATGTACTTAAGGAAAACATTTAAGGAGGGGAAAAGACTTAAAATAATATAAGGGTGGCACTGGGATAGGTTTTCCAGAGAGGTTATGGACTCCTTATTTTTGGAGGTGTCCAAGACCAGGCTGGATGGGGTTTGGAGCAACCTGTCTAGTGGAAGGTGTCCCTACCCATGCCAGAGGGTGGAATGAGATGATCTCTACGTTCTCTTCCAACATAAACCATCCTGTGATTCTATGGTTCTATGATTCTAAAATTTGGCATGATGGCCACTGATGGGAGATGTCATCTTATTCCTAATGGACATCAGAGATCATGGAACACTCAGCAGGAAAATCTGGGAAGGGCACCCGAGGATGTGCGTGAGAAATGGGCTGCTCCCACTTCACCCTCTTTCAAACATGAAAATGCTGAGGGTGACTTTTCCCTTCACGATGAAAGAAGGAAATGGATGAAATGTTTTGATAGGAAAAGAAATTTTCCAGCTCCCTGTGCTGCCACAGCAGGGCAAGAGATTTTATTAAGTGAAGCAGGAGTGTTTGCTGGGGAGGTGGTGGGTGGAGGAGGAGGAGCAGGTCTGGGGTGAGAGCACCCACAGTCCCCCCGCCCGCCCCAGCCCGGGCAGGAGCCACACTGACACGGCTAATTACACCACACCCGCCTTGTATTGACTTTAGAAATTGCTTCACGTTAATTAAAGATGTTACCTTTGAAAATCTGCCTTGGCCACATTGAAATGCTTCGCTGTTTGTGATGAGCTCGAAATGAAGGGGGAAGAAATGTTTGTGTTCGAGGCTTTTATTTGTTTTTTGGCAAAATTCCTTGAATAAATTAATAGATGATATCATTAGGCGACACTGGTTATATATTAGGGTACCCAACAGATAATTTAAGTAAATAGCTAATAAGATAAGTGTACAGGGCTCTGTATCTGCACACATGCAGATATTCTATTTGAACTTAAAATACAATTACTTATCAAATGTCTCCATCGGGGCTTCACTCTGTAAAAGAGCCCGTCAGTAACACAGAGGGAAATCGCTGCACAAGGCGACTCCAAACTGCTTTCTGTATTTTGACTTGTACTTTTGACTTTTTCTTTCTCTGGTAACCCCATTATTTTTGTCCCTACCCAGAGCTCTGACCTGTGCTACATGGAAAGTTTTGAGATGAAGTCATTTCTGGTTTGAGTTACTGGAGAGACTTTAATTCATCCAGCTGTGCCTGCTCAACAACAATTCCAGCATTCAGCAGTGACAACACACCATCAGCAAGAGAAATCAAACAGAAAAGGCAGGCAGTGTTGAAAGGAACACTTAAAAACTGCTCTCATTTGTAGAATTTAACATCATCAAAACACTAAATGTAAATATGAGCAGAAGGAAAATGCTAAACTCATTAGTCAAGGTATTTCACCAAAAAAAAAGCTTTTTTTTTTTTTTTTATGGAATGTTAATGAAAATCCCAAAGGAAATATCATTGAACATAAAGGTGCATCTTAAGGAAAAAAAACCCTGGATAATTTGCTCTAAAGGACCTTGCATTATAAAATACATGACGTGTTTCCCTTGTTGAATATGTGTTTAAGCTCATGTTTTACTAGTAAGGGGGGGTGGGGGGAAATCCTGCCATTCCTGGTTTCAAGTACAAGCCAGGAACTCAGCGTGGAAGTGAACAGCTACATATCAGTTATAATGCACTTAGAAATCAAACAGAGAGTGTTTCAGGATTTCTGAGAGCAGTTATTCCCTTCAAAATAGTTCTTTAAACTGGGGTGTAATTAATAAATGTTCAGTCACACATTATTGAATTGCCATTCCAAAAGAAATAAGGGAGTAAAAGATCTTTTGAGCCAAAGAGAGACAAAATATGGATCTGCCAGGTGGTATTCAAGGGCGAAAAAATAATTTCTCTTGGAAGTCTTTTCCTTTTCAATCGATAAAGTGTAAGAGACTGACTGAATTTTTCATCTCCTTCCCTCATTGCCTGAGATTACATTGGAACTGTCTTTTGGTGAAGGTGATGGTGGTGATGCTGATCCAGACTGACCATTCCTGGGAAAGAAGGGAGATGATCCTGCTCCTGCCTGGCTGGAGCCAGCACCAGGCACCCACGAGGCATTTCCAGGTTCACCTGACATGGGACCATGTCGCTGCAGGACCTGAATATTCAGTTATCAGTGATGCTCTGGCTCATAAGCACCAGGAAGAAAGAGAGTTGGGAACCCCTTGACTCCCCTCATCTGGTTTGTGGGGTTTCAGTGTGTTCTCCATAAATTTTCATCCATCAACAATGATGGAATTTCATTTTAATAACCTAATGGATAGATTTGATTGCTTCTCTTGTCTGACAATGGCATCTGGTGATAATTAAAGTGTGAGACCGGAGCAATGAGTGCACCCCACACCTTCAGTGGTACCACTGGCTTTACACCAGCATTCCCAAATCAGTGCCAAAAAGAAGCTGGAGAGTGATGTGCTGTTGCTCATTCACCTGGGAAGAACCAGCCTGACCTGACACTTCTGAGCTGCTCTTGCCACTTTTCCTGCTAATTTTGCATCTTGCAGCTCACGTTGGAACATCTTTTTCAGACCGGGACTGCCCTCTAAGGTGTTAAACACACATGTGCTTTTAAATGTCTCTCTTTTCACTTTAGATTTGGCATAAATAAATTTCATTTGTTTAACTGCCTTTTAAGTACAGAAAGAAAATTCTGGGAGTCGGACAGGCAAGAAAAATAGCGATTGAGCATGCAAATCACTCCTTTTCCCTTTAAACAATACATCCTCTGCTGCCTGCATTTCCCCAAAGATACCTCTGCAGCTACACATGGTTGAAGTCTGTTTTACCCTTATATAAGGCAATGTGACAAATGATTTAGGGGGAAGTAATCTCTAATCAGCATAACTTCATACCGCACGGCACAGAATTATTGTCAATTTAATTCCGTCTCCTCGACACAAAAAAAAAAACTCTGAAGTGTTTCTTCCAGTTGAAGTTTTGTAGCTGAATAATAAATAAAAGAGGGTGCAGTACAAGTGCTGCATAATGTAATTGTACCCTCTTTGTTCTTGTCAATCAGCTTTAACACAAGTTAAGTCGTGGTGAATGTCACCATGATCACATCCAGGGTGGATGGCTCCGACTTTGGGCACGGTTGTCTTCAGCAAGAAAGTTCCTTTAATAAAGGGGCTTGTGCAGAAGGTTTCAGGTGCTTTATAAAACTTTGACTTCCCTCCTACTACAAGGCAAGAAAGCACAATAATGCATGCATGAATTGCCAATAAATCAAAGGCCTGCTTTTTTTTTAATTCCTATTTTGACATGTACATACATAGCATTTTTAAGAGATAGCTCCAAGGTAGCTTTTCAGTCCTTGATCAGATCATGAATTTAATTAATTCAGTGTAGACATGTCATAGATTTAAACCCTTTAGAATTACATTTTTAATACAGATCTAACATTTAATGTCCTTTTTCATTTTTTTCTCGCCAAGTAAAAAAAATCCTTTAATACTCTGGTAGCAATTTTTTCCCCTTATTATGAGACTGTGGCTCCTTCCTAATTATGTGGCTGCAAATTATTTACTGTAGTTTTAAATTAAGGAAGGAGACAAGTAATCCAGTGTAAAAAACACTGTTCCAACTTCAAGAAGGAATGAGTGTATATGTTTAATTTCTCTTTAGGCATACAGCTGTACAGTCACTGTATAATGGAAGGTTTGAGACAAAATGGTCCCCCACCACCTTACCTCCGTGTAATGCAATTTAGCTTCATTAAATTACTGGAGGGCCAGTTACTTAAGCAGAATATTGATTTTCAGTCTGGGCCATGTTTTACATAATTCTGCGTAGGCAACAGCTAATTCTGCATTGGAATCTCGCACCCTAATGGAATTACAAGAGGTGGATGACCATGGGCAAGGGAGGGCTAGGCTGGGGGGTGCTGCTCCCTCTGCCTGCCCCGCTGCCTTTAACCCTTCCTCCTCCTTCTCCTGCTTTTCCTCCTCCTCTTTCTCCTCCTCTTCCTCCCTCCAAATGACCCCACAGACAAATTCCTTGTTTCTTCCACGGAGCTCCTGTCTTTCATCTGGGGATGTGTAGCTCTGAGCAAGGTTTTGGTACTGGTATCTGTGGTGTTATATTTTAGTTCAGCAACCTATATCTTGGTCTATATGGCAACAGAGACACTGCAGAATAAGGGTTTTCCTCCAGTTCCTAACCCCAAATACCATTTCCTAAACCTAACAATTAAAAAGTGGATTTTGCTGTAATTAAAACCTAGTAAAGTGAACCAACTTTTCAGCAGTAAAGTGTGTTCTTTACATTGCTGGCTTGAAAGCCAGTCATTATTTTTATTTATTATTCTGTTTAATGATGAGATACAGTTTACAAGCCATTGAATAATAATAATTTAAAATTGTTCCCTGTGAGTTATAGTTTGTCAGTGTCTTAGAATTTAAATAGTGTGTGGGGAGAAATAGTGGTTATCACCCACATTAGTGGTGGGCTGGGTGGAGGGGGCACGATGCTGCCTTGGTGGGTTTGAGATTTTGAGTGATGGGATGAAAGAGGCTCTCACAGACCTCAACTTCAAAAATCTCTGGCCACTGGAGTCCCCTAAATTAATAAAAACAGAAAACCACTGAAAATATCATGTTAATGATGGGTTTTGCTTTTTAAGTCTAACAGCTAAACTGTCCTCTTGGTTCTCAGTCCCTGGGGAATAAAACATTTCATCCTCCACAAGTACCAAACACAGTCCCTGCTTGTTTTGGAAATTTTGTGCAGAGTTGGGTTCATAAGACCTTTTTTTTCAGAAATAGTGCTACATGGCAGAGAATTGCTTGAGGGCAGCTTAAAATGTTAGCTGGGAAGAGTCTCCACTTTAAATGAACTTATTGTGGCCACTGTTTTGTATGCAGCTCGTGCTGCACTCAGGTGCCCATGAATAAATTGATTTTAGAAGTTCTTGCTATGGCATTGATGCTGCAAAGAGTTGAGTTCCCGCTTAGCTTAAGCCCTGTGCCCCATCCCCTTGATTCAGTGAGAAGAGAGGGGTCGTGTTCAGCAGCCTGGGCTTTGCTCAACCCTGACCATGTTTAGACAGAAACGTTTGGGTTGGAAAAGCCCTCTAAGATCATCCAGTCCAACCATCCCCCAGCAGTGCCAAGGCCACCACTAACCCCTGTCCCAAGTGCAATATCCACATGGCTTTTAAACCCCTTAGGGATGGTGCCTCCACCACTGCCCTGGGCAGCCTGTGTTAGAGCTGGACAATCCTTTCCGTGAAGAAATTTTTCCCTGATCTCCAAGCTAAACCTCCCTTGGCAAGTTGGAGGCTGTTTCCCCTTGTTCTGTCGCTTGCTACTTGGGAGAAGAGACTGACCCCCATGTTGCTACAACTTCACAAGTTTGGTGAGCAGGTTTGGGAAGGAGGATGGAAGGCAGGAGAAAAACATCTTGGCTGCGGCTTTTTAGCCCTGTTTAAAGCTTGATTTGGGTTTCAGGAACTCAATCACTTGGACAAGTTGACCACAGCCAGTTCCTAGGAGGGTGCTGTGTATCATGAGCACCAAGACTGAATTTTGCTGTGGCTGAGACAGTTCTCAGGAGGAGGAATTTCAGCAAGACCTTTAAAGGGATATTAGCAAGTATCATGTCTCATTGAAGACAAGCTTTAAACCAGACTGGAGAGCTCTTGAAACAGGATCAACATCCCCGAGCATCGCTGAGGTTGCTGCATTTGATAGGTATGCATGAAAAAAGCATAGAAATGGATTGGTAGCACATGAAGCACCTGGTAGAGGGTCCTGTGGGCTCAGGCAGCTCCCAGAGTTGGGGACAACCACGAGCAGGTGAGGTGCTGTCCCTGCTCTGCTCCCTGAGCCTTTGTTGCCCTCCCTGCTACTCCTGGGGGAGCTCCCTGGGGATGCCTGGGCAGCCTTGTTGTGGAGCCAGTGCTGGATTCCTGGGTTTGGTGGAGGCCTGAGATTTTGCAGAGCCTGCTGCTGCTGTCATCAGAATGCAAATTACAGCTGGCCAGGGCCATGCTGCTCATGTTAATTCCTGGGGACTTGCCTCTCACATGCTCTTTCCATCTCCCCTCTCAAGTGCAGTGGTGTAGTCAGTGATTACTTCAACTGCCTCTGTGCTCCAGTCTGGTGGAAAATATGCAATATGCAAAACCAATTTGTCATTGGGAGTCAATAATTGGCATCAGGTGCATTACTTAGCATCTTGTCAGGGATTTGGCACGTCACCTGATGGATAACTCCGTGCTTCCTCATGACATTGAACATCATTTGCTCCCTATTTGCACACATGGCCCGTGGTCCTTTGTTGCTGCTTGTTTGCCCCGTTTCTTTGCATTTCATAGGTGGGAGAGGAACTTGCTCCCTTCCCTGTGTCCAAGTGCTTCCTGTGCTCTCATATTTCTGATCCCAAAACAGTGGGATGAACCTTTTTGTTTGGATTAGCCAGGATGAAAGGGGTGGCAGGAGATACCTGGGGAGCCCAAATGAAAGCACCAAACTTCAATTCTTTCTCTCTTCAGCTTTGCCCTTGTTTTCCATCACCTTTTATCCCATGGATCCCATGGCAAGGAAATCCATTGGTTTCAGAGGAGCTTCTTATAGAAGGAGGTGTTTGCCATCATATACAAGGTAGCAGGATCTGGCCATATATAATTAATACAAATATGTGCATAATTTAAAGCTGCCCCAGGAAAGCCTTAAATTACATGATAACCATGCAGACACTGGCCTAGGAAGGAAAACATGGGGAGTCTCTATTAGTGAAATTAATTATATGTAAGATTGTCTTCAATAACCATGTGGGAATGATTAAGTAATCAGTCAAATAAAAGATTTAATAACAAATTCCCTATCAATTATACAAGAACACCCAGTAAAAATTAAGTAAAAATAATTTTCGACGCATTAATATTAACAGTTCTGAAAATATTATAACATAATTAAGTGTAATTTCTTGTAGCAAAACACACTCATAGCAGCAAAATAAACAATCCAATGATTAGTATTTCCTGAGGAAAAGCAGCAGTGGTGACATATGGAGGTTTTGGTTGAGGACAGCAGAACGTGGGAAATGGGTTTGTGGTAGCCATGTCCAGTGTGAAGGTCAAAATTATCCCTATCCTGCTGTCCAGGCACTGAAAGGTAAAGAAATCCAACATCACACGTCTTCCAAAAACAAGGATGAAGTAAGCTGAAGGCCTGGAATAACTTAGACTGCACCTCAAACTGCTCCAAACACAAGTGCGGCATTTCATGTTTCTAATCTGGCCTTTTCTGGTCTGTATGCACCTTGTTTCTCCCTTTTGACATTTATTCTTTTTATTTTTGGGCTGATAAAGTTCACTTTGTCATTACTACCCCCCACTGTGTCACTAGGGATGGGAGCCAGCTCATTTATTGCAGCCTTCTAAGAGCTGGGTATCTATTTTAGGCTTCAATTCCAAGATATTTCTGTCGTTGATGAGGGGAAGAGGATATTTTGGCAACTTCTTTAAAGATGAAATTAATTGTCCTGTGGAATTATCTACTTCTCTTTATGTTTTAGATGACTAACTTTCACTAGAAATCTAAATTTTTGACGTTGAGTGAAGGTCAAGGTGAAAATACACATCTGAGAGTCCAGAGCTCACTGAAGTCAATGAGAATATTTCTATTAACTTTAGTAGGTTTTAAACACAATTATGGTGCAATTTCCTAAAGGTAAAATGCTCTGACTGTACTGCAGGAATAGTTGTGGGCTGTGTTAATAATTCACCTCGCCCAATGTGCCAGGAGATAAGGATAAATCAATCCCTGGAAGTGTCCAAGGCCAGGTTGGACGGGGCTTGGAGCAACCTGGGCTAGTGGAAGGTGTCCCTGCCCATGGCAGGGGGTGGAATGAGATGAGCTTTAAGGTCCCTTCCAACCCCAGCCATTCTGGGATTCTGTGAATATAGGGAAGAGGAGACACATGGAGAGATTTTCCTTGTCTGTTTTCCTGTTTCTAGAAATCTACATCTCAGAGACTTCCCGAGCCAGAGGTTGTGTTTAACAGCATGTGAAGGACCATCTATATGGCAGAAAGTGTCCGAAAGCAATGAAAACAACCCAGACCAGCCAGAGTGTTTTGTTTGGCTTAAATCAAATCTGTTTTCCACCCCACAGAAACATTAAAATAGTGGGATTTGATCTAAGCATTCCTATGCAACTAAAAATGAGCAACTTTCTGTGAGGTCCTTTGCAATAAGACCCCATCAAACCAGCTAATAGATGCTGTGAGGGTTAGATTTTATTCCTAGATAACCATAGAATGTGTAGAAACAATTGGGAGTGAAAGATCTGACTTTTCAAATGAAAAAAAAACTGTTTAAAAAATGTGCTTACTAGGGACAAAGAAAGATAATAATAATAATAAAAAAAAAATCCTTCTTCTTAATTTGAACAGTCTTGCAAAAGTCTTCAATCATTCTTTCTGCATTTCTCATAAAGCCACAGTTTTCTTTGGATATAGGATACAGCTGTATGAAGTAAGGGAATATAATGAATATGTTTTTCTGTTATTACCACAATGTTTGTTTCCACATCAGGGTTCTGGATATTGTGTTTTCTCAAAACCAAACTGCAAACCCTGCCCAGGGTTAATTCCAGAAAGGAATTGACATCTCCTTGGACTTGTGAAATGTTATTTATCTGCAATATTCTACAGGCAGCAGCTCACATGGTAATTGTGCTTCTGAGCACAATTAATTAGTCCAAATTCTGGAGTTATATCTGTGTTCTACTAAGTTGCTTTGAGGTCTTGAATCTAGAGAGTGCTGTAATATTTTCAGCAAGGGTGTGGAGAGAAAATAATGGGGGGTTTCTTTTTCTTTTTATCAAAATCTGAGAAATAACCTGCCAAACCAATCATTCCCTCCCAGGAGTCTTGCAGAAGGCCTGGATGTTAATTGCATTTAACCTGGAACAGCAGAGCAGATTTTTTTTCTTTATACAATAACTAATATGTAAACTACTGTTGCACTTTGAAATTACTTTCACTTAAATTCTATTATTGAAGCTCCGCAGTGGAATATATCCAGGGTCCATTTCATTAAAAAAGACTAATTACACTGGAACCCGCCAATCTTCCTCAGAATGACTGGAAAATGAGCATTCCAGAGATACAGCCACTTATTTGTCCTGGCATCCCTGAGAAAGGTTTATACAAGGATGCAGTCGAGGCCAGAAATGAAATTCTGATAGGTAATGAAGGGACACTTCTTTTTTCCCTCATAATTGCAGGAATTTACATGGATTAGCTGACAGCTAAGGAAGTGGAAATATCTCCCTTATAATTTCCATTGATAGAAAAACAAGCAAACACCAGACTGGAACGCAGTGTGAACTTCCACGTTGTGAATATTCTATTATTCTTTATATTTATTTATATAGACAACCTGAAAACTCCATAAAGTTTCTGTTGGAGCCTCACAATAAAAATACACCTTGTGGAACAAAAAATATAAACTGGCAAGCTGACCATAGGGTGAACTGTAGAATAACAAATGTGTAATATTCCTGTAGCACTCTGCCAGATTCCTCTGGTTTGGGAAACCAGAGTTTGGGAAACCCACCGGCACCATCAGCAGTGCTGGGGAAAGACAAGGGAGTTCCTCTGGATTTTTATGGTCCATCTCCAGAAATTCCTCTCTTTTGAACTCTGATTTGGTGGTTTTGGAGCTTTCTGGGTTGTGAGGAGCATTGGTGGGTGCTCAGAAAAGGGCTGAGAAGTGTCCCATGGGAGATGTTGAGAGGTGAGCTGGGGTAGGTGTTGCTTTGGTGGTTTCAGCCAGTTTTTGCCCGAAGTCTCGCCCTTTCTGAAGGAGCTGCTCTGCTCACAGGCATCTCTCCCAGCTTTTCGGGAATGACTTGTTTAGTTATTGATGGGATGAGTCCAGTCCTTACCAACACTGAAATACTTTTGATTGGGGCTCTGAAATGGTGTTGAAGGGCACCAGTTATAGCAAAATTAATGAATATACTAGAATTAGCTAGATTTTAATGGCTTTTATTTGCTACTTTGACTTTTCTGCTAATGTCATTACTGGAGCATGGTGAGAGCATGCTATAACAAGCCTGAAATTTTCCGAGTGACATTGGACCTCATGTCACCACTGTCATTAATTCTCCTGTCCTGGTGGATCCTTGGCCAGGTTTTGCACTTGGATGTTTCATATCTTAAATGGCAGTTGCAGCACCTATGGCAAACACAAATCTTCCCAGTTTCCATGTGCAAATGCATTAAATTTTTGACTGCCAAGGAATGAAGAATCCCAGAATCTTAGAATGGGAAAGGTTGGAAGGGGCAACAGTGGGTCACCTGGTCCAACATCCCTGCTCAAGAGATAAGATTATGGAAAGCACTGCTCAGGAATATGCTGTCTCTGCTCCCCTGGTTCCTGGGACAAGTTTTCCCAGGGTTTTGCACCAGAACAAAAAATTTCCCTCTCCATGTTGGAAGGGTTGGAGTCTGTGGTGGGATTGGCCATTCCTCAGTCTGGGCTCCGTGGAAACCAGCTGGAAAAAGAGGAAAAGCAAGGCTGAGGATGTCAGAACTGAGAAGTCCATGCCCAAGGTGTGTCAGGGTTTGAAACCTGCAGCCTGGCTCTCCCTGCCACCCTCTCCCTGCCAGAAGTCACAACGGGAGTGAGAATAATACTCAATTCTTGTGTCTCACACATTTATGCATCCATGAATTTGACATAAGAGCGATTTCAGTTCTTCTTTCCCCCCATTGGGAGAGTGAAAAATAAACACTTAGCACAAGAAGCAAAACCATGGAGACACAGCCAGGCCAGTCCTCGAGTACGGGCCATTAAAACATTGCAGAAACACTAAAGCTCCTGACACGATGGTTTGTGTTTTACTAGTAAAGTGTTCCTGCCAAAAATGTGAGACCTTTATAACTTGTTGGCACTGAAAGTACAACTGACCTTGTGCTGTGCCATAATAATTTCTACAATCCATCTTCTCTAAACAGTTTTGTTTTGCCCTAGATGTCCAGAATCAGGGAGTTTTGGGGTGGAATTTTTTCTCGTGCAGCAGCTGTAGAGTCCAGGGGCACAAGAGAAGAAGGACAGGAAAATGGGAGACAAGCAAAAAAAGTTCGATCTGGAGTGATGGAGCTTGGGGACCAGCATGGCATCCCCACAGTTTCTGGGATATGAGGTGGTTTGACTCTCTGATGGGATCTGGGATGGGTGCTTGTTGTCACGGATGGAATAGATACATGGTGTCCTTCAGGCAGAATTAAGAGGAAATGAAAACTGAAAATGGAAAATAGAAATTGAAAATAAAAAAATGAAATTTCTATTTCTGCTGTTTCTGTGGAAAGTAACAGACTAAACTCTACTTGTAGTAAGAAGTAAATTTGCTGCAAGAGATACTGCCAGATTTATGGGGTGGGAGGATTTTTTATGGGCTCTATAAGAACAGGATATAAAAGACTCCATGTCCTCCACACTACTGAAGTAATAGTAATAATAGTAGTAATAATAATAATAACAATAATAACAACATCATGAACAACAATAAATTATATTATAAATAATCTGAATGTCCTAATTCATTGATTTGTGCTTTATGCTCATAAAGACATTACATTTGAACTTGATATGAAATAAAAGGCTTTGGACAGTCAATACTCTTCAGCAAAGCATTTCAATTGTATTATAATATAATTTATTATTGTTATCATAATCAGAATCATTATTATTATTTATGTTTGCTGGTGTGAAGACAGAGGAAAATGGGATTTCTAACTCTTCGAGCCTCCTTCTAACCAAGGCAGAGAAAACATTCATTCCTGTAGCACTATGTAGGCAAAACTTGTCATCTTGACAAGCAAAGATATAGAAAATATTCTGTTAGTAGGCCCTGTTTTGTAAAATGCTCATCAGGTAAACAATATAGTGGGATACAACATTCACCTGAGGCTGTTGGCGGTTTAAATGATGCCTCGGTGAATTCTGCACACTCTGAGCTCCATCTAAATAATCTGAATGTCCTAATTCATTGATTCCTGCATTATGCTCATAAAGACATTACATTTGAACTTGATATGAAATAAAAGGCTTTGGGCAGTCAATACTCTTCAAGAAAGCACTTCAAAGGTTTTATAAAAGGGTCGCTGACCTGTACACTGAGATTGGCCCTCAGCTGTCCAGGGAGAGCCCTCTCTGCACTTGGTCTTTGAACCTGCCCTCTCCCTCTTTCCCAAAGCACCACACAAAGCAATAACTTATTACAAGTCAGTGTTTTCAATTGTGCATACAAGGAAAAAACATCAAAACAACGCAGCTGAAAATAATCCCCTTTAGAGATGAGATTATGTTTTATTGTTTCTTTTACCAGGTGTACAGTGCTCGATATTTAGAATGATTGCTCTCAATGTACAGTTTTAGCAGGCTGGGCTTTGCCTGGCTCAGGCTCTCAGCAAGTGAGGAGCCTGTTCTGGTCCACATTTCTCAGGAATTTAGCTTTCTTCAAAAAGGAACACAGATTTTATATATCTTTATTTCAAGTGGGGACAAACAAGGGACAAACAATTCACTCATTGGCCTTTACGAACCATGCCCACGTTTACCTTAATTCCTCAAGGGTTTTGGGGTATTATTTTTGAGTCTGAAACCCTCCTCACCCAAGGCTTGATTGGGAGCACCTCTGATTCCGTGCCATACCAAAATCCTGGTTGGGAGTGGTTCTGCCGCCCTCAGCTTTGTCACTGTGGTACAAACCTTATGGGGACTGAGGTAGAGGTTGAAATTCATCAGTTTAAGTCTGTTTTTCAAGAAAAAACATAATCTGTTTGTGAGATTTTTGGTAGGTCAGACCGATTGAAAGCTTGATCCAGCTCTGGGGTTACCAAAAATGTACATCAAAAAGATGTAAGGCCAAAATGTTCTTTGTGTCCAAGCATGTCCCTGCTCTGTATCGACTTGGGTGCCGGTGGCATCGCTCAGTGAGACGTTTGTACACGGCCAAAATTTAGGGGCACTGCTGAGACAAAGGAGTTTGTTTGTAATCAGAATTCCTTTCATGAGGACGGTGATTTATGGACATTTCTAAAAGCAGGAGGACTCAGTGCCATTATTTAAAAGGCTGGGCTGCTTGGAGTTATTTATAAATACCAATACAACAGAAACAGTTTCTAACTTCAGGCAGAAAGATATAATTCATCATAGAATTCCGAGGGAAAATAACGGCTCTGTGGGAAGTGGCAGCAAAGGAAGAGCATCTTGATGCAGAATCGAATCTACATAGAACAAGTGGCTTTTTTCCTCTTTAGAAATCAAACTGCAAAATGTAAAATAAGTAGAAATAAAGAGCCAATCATCCCAACACCATTTTTTTTCCTGGTCAAACCATGCAAAAAACCCCCGAAAACTCACAATGGAGCAACTTCCATTTTAGATCAGTTTCTCCTCCTCTCGCATGGTCTATTTATTTTTATTGGTTTGTTTCTCATTAAATCCTTCAATTACTCTGCAGTGTAAAATGGTGAAATTATTGGCATGTGCCACTTTCATCATGTATTTGAGTTTGCTTATTACACTTGCAGAAAATGCTTGAATGGTATTAGGCTCTGCTGTGGATTGAGACAGAGTTAATAAATATTATTTGGTGTTTTTTCCCTGAGAAGCACTGCTTTTCTTGATTGTTTTTTACAGTTGGATTGGGAATATTGATTTATTCACCACTGTTACAATAATTGTATACAAGGAACAAAAAATGCAGAGGTAACATTTCATCAGCTCAAACAGATTAATTAGTTGTAGTAGATTAGGCACAGTGTTACACAGAAAGATTTGCATTTAGAGGAAGAAAAAAGTTTTTTTTTTTAATCTTAAAAAAGGCAAGAGAATTTAATAGAGATGTGATACACTGAGCTGCTTGGCTTATTATTCAATCAGTGCTTCCAAATGAGTATTAAAGGGCAACTTTAAATATTAACTCTTCTTTCTAAAATAAAAATACTGTGTAATTGTTGAATGCATGGTATAAGGATATCCGTTCTTATCGTACTTGTATAAGAAAAGTTAACTTGCTTTTGCACATTAAATTTAAAATTCTATAGAAATTATAAATCATTGTCTAACAGGAGCACAGGCATTTAAAAAGCCAAATTTTTTATCATGTATTCTGTCTGCATGGAAGCAAATATGTTGTTGATATTTTTCTCTTTGTGCAGAGAATTGAGGCGAAGCCACTGAGAGGTAAATATGTCTTTTGTGTGAGGTTGGCTTGGCCGTGCTACTGAAAATTATTCATTAAAGGTTATGAGGCATTAACAAGAGTTTAAAAAGTGTCCTGGTTGTTCCCTATTTGACCCCTTTCTGCAGGGAATTAAAATTTCCCACTGCTCTGGACCACTGACACCACGAGGGTAATTAAGCAATTTCCCCCAAGGTTTCAAGTTTTAACATCTTTCACTATTGAAATAGAGAAGAAAAACATTTTTTATCACTCTCCCATTCTACAGAAATCTACAGAGAGAGACACAACGGGCCTTGCCTGACATGCTGATTTTCTTTTTAAACCATCTGTTAAATCATCCTGGCTTGCAACATATTAGACATTATAAATGCCCCTAATTTTTCAAAGCAGTGCACAAGGATTCAGCTGCTTGACTTTCAGTTGATGCCGTGCTATCCCACCCCAGCCATTGAGAGACATTAAACATCCAGAGCCAGTTTCACAGCTCGGCTAATGCTGCTTTTTTGTCAGCCTGGCAGTGCAGAGCATCTTTCAATCTGGCTTAAAGGGCCACTGGAGGGATGCTCCGGTGGTGCAGCATCCTGGAGCGGCACAGAGCTCCCGTAAGTCCCCCCCTGGCCCCACTCCTGGTCCTTCCTCACCCCACTCCTGGTCCCCTCCTTGCAGTGCCGGTGCCCACACAGCTCCTGGACCGTTGTCCTGTTGTCCAGCAGCTCCATGATCCCAGGTGAGCAGCTGCTCTAGGGAGCAACCCAGTGAGTGTCATCTCATTTGGTAGCACCCTGGGGTTCGTTTATCCCACTGGAGCAGGAGAACCAAAGTCTGTTCAGTTGCGTTTGCAGCCGTGCCTGGTGAGGGGTTGAGGATGAAGCCCCTGGGATTGATGCTGGGCTGGGTGAGGATTGTCCCACAGGGTTGTGTCTTACCCATGGACTGTGCAGAAGCTGCTGTGTGGGGAAGTGTGGGAAGGATGCTCAGTGCACCCCATGTCACAGAATCACAGAATCACAGAATAAGCTGAGTTGGAAGGGACCCACAAGGATCATCGAGTCCAACCCTCAGCCCTGCAGAGGATCATGGCCAAGAGTCACACCATGGGATGGGTATCATCCAAATACTCCTTGAACTCTGGCAGGCTTGGCGCTGTGACCCCCCAACACCAGGAGCAGGAGCGCAGTGAGAGCCCCTTCCCACCCCGGTACATTTATTCTAGTTCTGCTCCTGGTGCTTTGGGTCTTTTTCCCAATAAATTTATCTGCCAGGTGAATTATAATTTGCTGATTTGCCACTATGCCTGTGCCTGGATGCTGAGGGAAGTAAGGGAGAGCTGCCCCTGGATCCATCCTGCCCCTTGCCTGGGTGTGTTGGGAAGCAGGTGAGACCTGCCTGCAGATCCGTCCTCCCCAGCCACCAGGTACTGCTCCCTAACGCAGCACAGCAGCTTAATCTTGAGAAGTGGTACAGCCTTGGATCACAAATTAAAGGCCTTGTCAATACTGGGAGACATTAAAAAAAGAAAAAAAGGTTAAGGAAGGTTAGACTTCAGCCATAAAACCTCTGGCAGCACTCACCTCCCTCTGCAGTGAGCACGCACTGGTTTTCCGAATGAAAATGTAGAACATCATTATGAAATCACACATGCTGATTTCTTTGCAAAATACCCTCAAGGATCCCAAGCAAGAATTGATAACATGATTCCAATGAAGTCCGGCTCAAAAAAAGATCAAATCAGTTGTTTGTGAGGATGCTCAGTGTGCCCTGGGCACTGGAGAGGCACCGGGAGGCTTTGGCAGGCTCTGACATGATAAAGGAAAATCTCCTTGATGCCGAGATGTAGCGAAGGATGCTGTGCTTCTAAAAGTGCAAAAATCAGGGTACAAGATGAATTTGAAAGCCTCCAATCACTTCAAATAGGAGAAGTTCAGGTTTAGATGGGATATTAGGAAGAAATCCTTCCCTGTGAGAGTGGTGAGGCCCTGGCACAGTTTGGCCAGAGAAGCTGTGGCTGCCCCATCCCTGTTTCCAAGGTGTTTCCACAGATAAATTTTATTACCTATCAAAGTACCATGTTTACTCCAGCTCCTGCTGCATGAACTAATCTGATTTTTGCCCTAATTTGTGGCCATAGACCCTGGGCATGTACTCCTTGGTTTTTGGGAACAGTGGCAAGAAGAGGAATTCTGCAGCAAATAATCTTCCCTTCCTCCTTCATGTGACAGATTTATAAACTTCTGACAAAATTTTGCTCCATCCCACTTTATTTAACCTTCAGATGTGTCTTTCTACTAGACAAGAACAAAATATTCCAGCTGCTATGAAAGATAATCATTAAGGTGATCTAACTCCAAAGATCAATAACATCTCTGCAGGACTCTTCCAGGGTTTCTGTGATATCTTCTGTCTCATTAAAAATCATATTAAAAGATCCTGTTCAGCTAAAGGGGGATTTGATAATTTCTTCAACATTATGGAACAAGTTTTATGAAACATTTGCTCATCTGAACAATACTTGGATGAAATAACTGAATAATAATGAAGAGGTTAATATATCTTTATTATACTTAGGCAGTTTCTGAGAATATCACTAATTATATTATAATACTAATTATAGTAACTAGGAAATTACTTTCTTTTTAAAGATACTCACTTCAGAAGGTAGATCTACTTCTTTAGGAAAAAATATTCATAGTGTAACATATATATTCAATTAAATTTACATTTTAATTTATTTACTTGACCAAAACAGCAACAAACTGGAGTCAGGAAGGAGCTTCATTGTAGCCATTCCCTGCCTGAGCCACACTGCCATGGGCAGGGACACCTTCCATTATCCCAGGTTGCTCCAAGTCCTGTCAAACCTGGCTTTTGACTCTTCCAGGGATGGGGCAACCACAGCTTCTGTGGGCAATTCTTGCACTCCTGTATCAATTTTTTTTCTTTTATCCTTTTTCTTCTCAGATAAGACTTGGTTGACCCAAGAGAAGTTTGCTTCATGGGACTGATTTTTGCTTAAAAGTTTTATTAAGGAAAGATAGAAGTGCTCAAAAAAACCAGGGAGGGCCAAATCCTGCAGCCAAAAATTGACTTTGCACTTACAAAAAAACACCTGTCATAACAATTTCTGCTCTTATTTTACCATGATAGCTAAATTTGTCCACTGCTGAAAAACAGTTAAAATATAAATATTATGAAGAGAAAGGAGTCTATGGCTCTGAAATCCTCAGTGAGCAGATTTGCTTTGGAAATCAATGACATTTTTACCTAATCACTTTTCAAACAAAGCCACGTTTTTGATTAAATCCTGTGCACAGCCACACGACTCTCTCTGCTTTTCAAGCTAATCAAGTGTTACACTTCAGACAGAGGAAAATATTGTATTTCATTTCTACACCTCCTTTGTCCATGACAAGGCTATAAAATTTCTGCTTTTTCAGCCTTACAACTCTTGCAGCTTTCGGATCTTTTTGCACCTGTGAAGGTGTTTACTCAGCTATGAACACAATTATGACATGCAATAACAGTTGCCTTTCAAACAAGCATCTGGA
This sequence comes from Neopelma chrysocephalum, assembly GCF_003984885.1. Lineage (NCBI taxonomy): Eukaryota > Metazoa > Chordata > Aves > Passeriformes > Pipridae > Neopelma > Neopelma chrysocephalum. The sequence goes on along the minus strand of NW_020897747.1, from coordinate 428,229 downwards.
AAACCAGGGGTAGTGTTGATTCAGACAGTGGCAGGATTTGGGAAGACTGTTAATGATAAGAACTCTAATTTCTTTCCCTGTGCAAGAAATCACACACACACACACAAAAAGACAAGCTGTTTATCACCAAAGTTTTTTAAGCAATTTAAATACAGTCCCAAAAATTTTATGAAAATACTCTTTATTTTAATTTATTAAAACTGTTTCCTTCCAGTGAATCACAGATTGACTGATATTTATATATGAGCTTCATTTATAAGAATTAAAAGACTGATCCTGTGCCAGATTAATGCTCATCCTCCTGTTACATCAAAAGCAAAACACTTCAAGGAACATAGTTTGCATTGAGATCTCTAAATATTCAGAGATCCATCTGATGGATTTTAGGTAGTTTTAGCTCATCTCAATAATTTGAAGTGTCCAAAGTATTTGGGAGCACGTCTGGCCATTTGCTGGGACTCTTATCCCATGGCAGGTTGTCCCACCATGAGGGGACCTTGTCTTGGAGAGTAGCTGTGGTTTGGTCACTCCTCCAGGAATCTCCTGGGAACCTCCATGGGAAAAGGTGACCCTCCAGACTTGCTCTGTGCATCACGAGGTGGCTTCAGAGGGGTGTCAGCATCTGCCTGACATATCACTCTGCAGCACTGCCATTTCTTCTGGTTGGAAAAAGGAAAAAATGGAAATGTTGCTGTCAGGAGAGAGATGTCTCTATAAGAACACTAAATACCTCTAAACTTTTGCAGTTTTTTCACATTTGGAGACTGGATAAATCTCCAAATTTGGGATAGTTGGGAACAAATCCTTCAACCTGGGAAATGGGATGCTCCAAGGAAGGGCCAAAGATGCCCTTCAAACCTATCCCCATTCCCAGTGTTGTACAGACAGTGATTTAAGGAAATATCTTGTCTTTCCAATTAAAGAGTAGCAGGAATGTGTCTCCAGTTGCTGTACTTGCTCTGGAGCTGATCTGACACAGTCACTGCTCTCAAGGACAGAGAAGAAGCACAAATATCAGGAATTGAGCAGATTTTCCCAAGTCCCAAAGATTCAGGGCTGGGTTGAACCCCGAGACAGCAACACACATGGTGATACACCCCTGGGCATGTGAGGCCATAACAGAATTCCCCCTAATTCCTTAGAAAAAAGGGGAAAAGCACAAATTTTCCAAAGAATTAAAAAGAGAAGAAGAGACATTGGTTTGTAAAGCAACCGTGAAGAGGATTTAAAAATCCAGAGAGGAGTTTTGCCCGGCTGTGTGGGATAAAACTGTAAGTTCAGCAGAACAGAGCAAAGCTGATATGGAATAGTTTTAAATGTCTTTTCCCTCATAACTAGATTATTCAGTACAATGTCATTTGCTGCCACTGACATTTTCTTTAAAGTCATAAAGGCCTACATAGTAATAAAAGGGCTCAGAATAAAATTAGGAATATCATGTATAAATTATCTTTAACCTTAGCTTCATTTGGACTGTGACTTTTTAGACCTGATCAATTTTCATGAAACTATCCACATAAAACTGTGAAAAAATATTTGATCCTTGGCTCTCATAAAGCTCCTGTAACAAGCCTGGTACTTTCTTGATACTTAATAGTGCTGTTGGTGTCTGTCTCTGTGGGCAATTCTATAAAACCAGGGATATATCTGAGATTTAATGCAATTTCTCGGAGCATTGTTATGGAAAACATCTACCCAGAAACATGCATTTTATGTTGTTTGTACATAGCACATACTTAAAAAATTTCTATTTAGTTTGAAAAAGCACACAGGCAACTTCTGGTGGGTGGGTTTTTATCCCCTCTATTCCTGAAAAACAAGATCTTGTGAGATTTTTATGGTTAATTTTTCAGTACAGCACCTCTAGGCAATATCGAAATTGTGGCAGCAAAAGTCAGTGTCCTTGTGTGCTGTGTCAATGGGAAGGATATTGAATCATTCAGTGGCTGATATTTTAACCAAAAAGTTCTATACTCACATTTAATACCTTTTAGAACATTTAACAAACGATGTTGGGCACTCCACAGGTACCTGGAGAAGAGGCAGAGGCAGCTTTGAACTACAGGGCAATGTTTGTTCTCTGCCTGATGGGGAATTAGTTGCCAAAATCTCCTGTCAGCCAATATCAGTGGTAGTGGATGAGAAGGTTAATCATGGCCCAAGGAAACGATAAAATACACATTTTGGTTCAACTATGTATTTAAATCAGAAGCAAAGTGAAAAGCAGCAAGTGGCTCCTCAGTGCCCTTATGTTTGCCAGGTAAAGGGCTGCAGGTGGGACTTGCCAGGGGAAGGAACAGACAAGTCATGATTTCTTTGACCTCTAATGAGCTATTAAGGTGTTTAAGGGATATAAAAGAGTGGCAGCTGATTGACTGCTCATCCATGCCCAGGTGAGCACTTGCTTTGGGGGAGGATCAGGGGGGCTGCCAGCAGAGGGGGAACAGCGAGGCTCCATTGCCTGGCTGGGATGAAGAGCTGTTGGGCTAGTATCCATCCCAAAATTATCATGGCTCCTGGGACCTTTCAGCCAGGATGGACACAGATTTGATCTGAATAGATGCAGGTTTGCTCCTGAAGAAATTGAAGTTGCTTTCAACTTTGTGTCTAAGAGCGCAGGAAAATAAAAATGCTCTTTCCAAGGAAAGTCCTGTCTTCCTGACCCCCAGTGCTTCCTGCTCTCTGGTTGTCACCCTAACACCACTGGCTGTGTTTTGTTCTGTTCTGAAATTAGAATTAATCAAGAGCTGCATTGTAAGGTGTCCGGGTTAACCTTTTCTCACATGTGTCATATTTTATGTACTAATAGAAATTCCTGGGAGCCAAGTATTTGGAGAGCCTGACAGCAGGATAAAAGCCAAACATTCAGCACTGCTGTTTATTTCCTGGAAAGGGGATTTCTAAGACAGAGGAGAAATGACACAGAAAGGAAATTAATTTCATCTCTTTCAAGGTAACAAATGGTAATCACATGTGGTTTTAAATCTCTTTGAAGGAAAGCTTTAGCACATATTCCTGTTCAGAGCAAGGCACAGTGTTGTGGCCGAAGGACTGCTCTCTCTGATACCATCTCCTGTGGGGTCATGGGCAAAGCCCTTGATCTCGCCTTGCTTCAACTCTCCATCTGGGATGTGGGAGGAGCACAGCCCTGCTTTGTTTGGAAGGAACCTTAAAGATCATCTCATTCAAGCCCCTGCCATGGGCAGGGACACCTTCCACTAGCCCAGGTTGCTCCAAGCCCCTTCCAACCTGGCCTTGGACACTTCAATGGAAGGGGCAGCCACAGCTTCTGTGGGCAGTTTGTTGCAGGGAAGAATGTTTCCCTAATATCCCATCTAAACCCACCCTATTTCAGTTTGCAGCCATTCCCCCTTGTCCTGTCACTCCAGGCCCTTGCAAATAGTCTCTCTCCATCTTGTCAGCTCCTTCAGGTCCTGGAACACATTTAGGTGACCCCAGAGCCTTCTCTTCTCCAGGCTGAACAATCCCAATTCTCTCAGCCTTTCCTCATAGCAGAGGTGCTCCATCCCTCAGCTCAACTTCGTGGCCTCCTTTGGTCTCTCTCCAACAGCTACATGTCCTTCCTGGAATGAAGGCAGGCTCCTCTCTGTCTGTGAAAATCTCTATTCCACTTCAGTCACTACAGAGCTCAACATTTCTATAATGGTCAGAAAATGAGGGTTTTCTACCCACTGCTAATTAACAACGAGCAACACTGCTCCACAATGATGGATCTGCCTTCCTGTGGGCTGGAGCAAGTTCATCCCATCATCAGGTCAAGCTCAAGTGAAAGAGGAGGTTTCCCACACAGTTTGAAGCCTCTTAAATCATGACTGCATTTCATGGCAGTCCTTGAACACAGACACACGAGTACAGCGAGATGGAGTGGGGGAACGTATGTTTACATTGCTGATAGCTTTGAACTATAAGTTCTGCTGCATATTAATGGCATATTTATGCACGGTAATTTAGTGAGCAAGAGTCATTTATCTAATAAAATGTTAATTACTAGTTACTAGGTATATTTATTTACAAATTGCCATGGAACTTACAATGGAAATTTCTTCCTCTGGCCTTTTTTCGAGGAGAAGTTCTCCACCTCTTTTCCTAATGTGATCTTTTCATGATAGGGAAAATTTTGTAGTGCTGGGTTTCCTCTGTTGTACAGGGAGCCAGGTTCCAGCAGCTCTGCACCTCAAAATACAATGTGAGCACCTCTAAAAGATAAAAGTCTTCCCACAGGATCTGGTCATTCTGAACAGGTTTAGGAATCTTATCTGAGACATTTAAGAGGGAATTTACAGTCCCTAATTGCTTTTCTTTTCATTCTGTGCTGTGGCCTTGAATAATGGGAATTAGACACCAAACTTCTTAAAGGGCTTTATGGGATCTACTGTGGTTTTATGGCGTAGGGGAGGTCGGAATTAATGACTTAGACCCCCAAGGGCTGCACACCCTATGCTTACTGGAAATCCTGCTTGGAGAGGGGGTTTCTGGGACAGAGATTGGAGACAGGCAGGAGGTGTGAAAGAGGAGGTTTGTGGGAACTGCAGATCTGCAACTCTATATAGCACAAGTCAGCTTTTCCTACTGTGATGCTGTTCTGGTTCTGAGGTGCTGTGGAGTCAAGGATTTAGAATTACATTTCCCAGTTTCCATGGACAGCTCAAATTCATGACACAGTTTTCCCACGGATGCTCAATTGTCCTGCCAAGTGGAGGATCACAGGGGTCCTTGTTCCAAACTAGCAACCTTTTTTTAGTTTTCCCAGCTGAAAATGAGCCACTCTCCAAAGGAAATCCTCTGATTTGGGGGGGAATACATCAAGAAGAATCATGAGCATCTCTAAACATTGCAATGCAGATGCGTATTTTTAAGGAAACCCGGCATCAGAGTAGCAGAATTATGGCAGCAGAATGAAATCTTTCATGTTTTATAGTATTGGTCCAACAGCATTATGACCTCACCCTCTCCAGAAGGCTTTAAATCCTCATATTTATAATACGTTGATGCAATTTTAGTTTTCTATCAGACATGGGATAGCAGTTCTTAACTGTTATGGTTAAGCTACTCTTTGCTTTTTGCAGTCATATTTATAAAGATTCAACTTGCAGACTGTTCAGCACTTAAACAATCTCTCTGACTGTGTAATAAGATGTTTCAGCCCAGTGAAATAGTGCCTTGGCAAGTCTAACTCTTTTTATTATGACACTTCTCACTGCTGGCATGGTGTTGCTCCAAGTAGCACCACAGGAGTAGATGAAGCTGCTTCCAGCAATGAAATATTTGGTCACTTGTGATTTCTTTTAATTTTTAATTTCTTTTTCTATTTTATTATATTTTTTTACTTGGGTGCTGGTGTCAGATTTAACAAATCAAGGCCAGGTTGGACGGGGTTTGAAGCAACATGATCTAGTGGAAGATGTCCTTGCCCATGGCAGGGGGTGGAACGAGATGATATTAAAGGTCCCTTCCACCCCAAACCATTCTGGAATTCCATGATTCTGTGCCTCTAAATGTGTGCCCAGGGCCTTGTGAAAACACTGTGGGAAAGTGCTTATTCATGGTAGTTTGGATGGAGTTTAGAGTGGCAGCATGAGCCAAGTGCTGTCTCAACTTGGGTGAGCGTTGGATTCCCAGGGTGATCCTGGCTGGGACACTGGCATACCCATTCCCTTAACACTCAGAGTGCTCACACAGTGGGGTGGGTGCATGGCACCATTTGGGATGTGCACAGAGCAGTTGTGCACACTTCTGAGCAGCAAAGAGAATTAAGCAAAAAAAGGGTTTCTGGAGGCAGTGAAAATTATACATGAACACATCAGCCTGGCCAGCAGAGTTTATGATGTTCAAAAGGGCTGAGCCTGTTGAATTTCATAAGTTGCCTCTGTTCACAGTAAATATTTTATATATGCACATACATACATGGCATCTAAAATTTTTGGGAATGGTAAGAGTTGTGCCGTAACAAAAATAGTTGTTTTTGTTTGGTCTTGTTCCTTGGATGTTTAAAGAATGTGCTCTTATAAAATGCATAGTTTGCATAGAAAATCTCCCAGCACATCCCGTATTCTGGCTGGTTGCTTCCTGCCTGTTTTACACCAGAATCACTGTGATCTTGATATCCAAAAAAAAAAAAAAAGGGAAAAATAATGCAGGAGTCTAAGCCTCCACATTTTCCTTTAGCTCAGACAGGGTTTCAGAAATTAGTGTGTCCTCCCTGGGCTTCAGATATAGTAGAGGGTAAAAGATTTCAAAGGCAGTTTTAATGAAAGAGAAATACTGAAAGGAAGAACACAGAGAGCAGTGACACTATAGTTCTGCTAAATTTTACATTTAAACTAAGAGGCTAATCATAATTTATTCTGTCAAAGAAGTGACCTATATGTAAAGAAGACAAAATATGACTTGATGATTAAAGACTTTAAGAAACACTCTCTATAGTTGTGTCAGTACTGCATGTTACTGTATACGTAATCTAAAGCAGTGTTTGAAATTTCTCCTAATTATATTTGGAACCCGGACCACGAGGTCCTCGGGGAGGTGTTGAATGTGTTGCAGTGATGTGGCAGCTTCCCTGCACTGCCACTTCTGATGGCACATCTGAGCTAAAGCACTTTTTTTTAAATGCTTTCAGCCCCGCAAAGCGGTGAGGGCTGGGCCAGGGAGGGTTTCCTGCAGGTGACTGGGAAAGATGCCCAGCAATGTCCTGGTGGAGGACCAGGAGGCTGCTGCCAGTGAGGGGCTTCCTTTCTGTTGCTCAAAAAAGTCTTTTCTCTGAAGAGTTTGGGATGGATTTCTTTATTTTTCTATTTATAGTCATGCTGGTTGGCAGATAATTCTTTGCAGTGGCCTCAGGGCAGTAGAAAAGTGCAGTTCCTGGTTTGATCTAAGCTCAAGCAGAGCGTCGTGGGTTGTGTTGTACAGGTAGGGGGGTCTTAGCACTCAACAACAGCATCCCCAAAGCAGGAGACTCAATTTAGAGTATTTGTAGCTTAATAAAGAGACACGATATTCAAGCACTTACAAGGCTTTCCAGAAGTTGGAGGATATCCTGATTAGGGAGAGATGAAACAGGGAAAATTACCTCTTTGATCTCCAGAGCAGTTCCCTCTTCTGTATTGCCACATAAATTCTCCATTAAATCCCAGATAACAAAACCCCTCAATTGTGTTTATGGTGGTGAAATCTGGATCAAATGAGAAAATGATGTCAAAGGATAAAATTAAGCTGAACCCTAACTTGGGGTTGGTGGGAAAAGTTAAATTCTATTCTAGATTAAAGGAATCAAACTTGCTACATTAAATAATTAAAATCACTCAGAGGTGTTGTTTGATAACAGATTCATCCAGATTCAGTGTGCAATACCAAATGATTTTTTCCTTCTAGCAATTGAAATACAAATATAGATAATTTTGCTTTCTCCTTAATTAAAACAATTAAGAAGAGAATAATTTTGGTCCACTGATGTTCCTGCAGGATGGTCTAATAAATTCTTTATTTCTTTATTCTATTTGGGCAAAGGATGAGAATAACAATAAATGTATTATGAATATGGGGCCATTCTGAAGACAAAAAACCCCAAAACTTTGAAAATAATGAAAAATGCTTTTTCAAGGAAATAATTTAATTTTCCTCAAATCACTGTAGGGTATTTTTGCCCTTATGGGACATGAGATCTAACCTACAGGTACTTCAGATTTTTGCTGCCAATGCCCTGGGCTGCTCCCACTGATTTCAATGGAGGAGAAAGTGAAGGCACAAAAGCCTGAAGGCATCAGAAATGCTTTTTAATGAGAATGGATGGGATTCCTGGACACCCTGACCTGGAGAAGCCTCTTGGACAGAGTTTGAAACACCCTTCATATTTATTTTATGTTCTCCCACAGCTTCAAAATCCATTCTGCAGGATCTCTGCCATGTTCCTGATTTTCTGGCTTCCCTGGCAATGGATGACTGGATTTGAGACTTAGCTGGACATGTGAGTTGGGATGAGCCCCCCAGGGTGATGGTGGTGGCTGTGCCACCCAGGGCTTCGTCCCTGTCCCTTAGCAGAGCTCTGAGCTGACTGGCTCTGCCATTGCTACTTCCAAAGGATTCAGGAATCCCCTAAGTGAGAGAAAATATAAACATTGGTGTCTCAGAGGTAGAAATCCCTTCAGGACTGGGGCTTCTCAAGAAAGTCTTGATGATGTAAAACAACACATCCACAGGCAAATTCCTCTTCAGTCCAAAGAGTCCTAAGAAAAAAAGCAATTGTTAAAAACTGAGATTTTTTTGTTTTATGGAGGTGTAGCACACAGGTCCATCTGCCTCTTGCTCTGGAGGAGGCAAAATTTCTATCAGACTCTAAAAAAAGTGAGATTGTATATTGAAGTGGTCTCCTGCACTGACTCCCAGAGATCCCCCCAGAGGATCAGGTTTCTCTGAAGAAGATTAACTTAAATTTGACCTGCTCTGCAGGTTCTGAATTTACTTTGAGTCTGTTTTTCTTAGGATTTTTTTATTTATTCATTTTCCTTTTGTCTTAAATAGTCATTTACTCTTCTCCAAAACTCAAAAAAACAAACCCTGAATGCTCTCCCCACTCCTGTTTTGTATCTCACAGTTGAAATATGTAAATAGCATGTGTTCTGAGGAGAATATAATTGTTTTACTATATGCCAGTGGATTTCCTCTGTTTATTGGAATCAAATTTTCAGCAGGTCCATTCCTGCAATTCGCAATCCAAAATCAACACTTAAGGCTCATTACTCAAATGAAATAATTATTTTAATTTTTTTCCATCCATAATACATAAAATGTTGCATAAATTTGCATATCAAGGAGAATCTTGATTGCAAAAAAAAGATACCCATCCCCTTGTTATCATAAGATTGTTGTTGCTACAAAGCCATGGGAGGTGGGGATGCAGAAGTTATGGTTGCCGAGCAACTATAATGGCACAATTTAATGCCTAAGTATTGCAGATTTAAAAAAAAAATACAAAAGAGCACTGGCAACATCAACAATCACCATGATATTGCTCTTCCCCAGTAAGAGAATTATATCCTGTAATGAAAATTATTCAATATAAGGTCTATGATATTGTATTAATTTTCTAAAATGTATTTGACTTGAATTTACTCTCAGTTTCTCAGTACTCCCTGGGATCATTATAAGATCATCACTGGAAGCCAACTATTTGAGCATTATAAAAAGATTTTACAAAGAGGATGGAAAGCATTAAGGATTGCAAGTTATCTCCCATTTATATTGTTCCCAGATTTTAAAAGAAGGAAATCCAGCCTACATTGCAGGAGGCAACTTGCCAGGAGAGGAAAACGGAGACCTGTATTTCTTTTGGGCACTGTGATGCCTTTGGAGACTTGGATTTTGCTTCTCCTTTCTACTGGGGAAGTATTTTGGGCACAAGGCTCGGTGCTTCTGGTGCCTGTTTGCATGGAGGGAGGGAAAATCCAGGTCAGAAATGGGGCTCTACTTTGGAATTGAGATGTGCCTGTCCAGCTGGACCGAGCTGGGACCACTCATATGGGTTTTTATAAGATTAATCGTTTTAAAATTGAATGAGATGAAATCAAATTATGTATTTAATCTGTACAGCAGGGGAAAAGCAAACTTAAAAAATTAAGGCTTCAGCTTCATGTATATAGAGATCTTCCATGGGAATTATTTGAGGAGGTTTGATTGAATCTATAAACCTTGAGCAAAATCCCAGTTTTCCTGGGAGGCAGAGCATGGTCTGTGAGTGGCAGCCTGGTGATGGTCCCATGGTGGGGCTGGAGTGATGGGGAATGGGGCCTGGGAGAGCAGTGGATGCTACAGGGGCATCCCAAGGGATTTAGGGCTTGCCTTAAAGAGCATCTGAAGGACGCTTTGGAGGGAGAGCACTCAGGAGGCATGAGGTATATGGTACAATATGTTATACTGTATATTTTTCTAAGCTAAAACAATGTATATCTGGAGTTATTTAAACAGTGTTGTCCATGATTATTCAAATGATTGGAACCTGAAATGGTTATTAGGAAGCTTAAACTTGCTTTTGCTCCTATTGTATCAATGTTCAAGTAATTTGTATGTGTCTATAAACACAATGCTTCAGTTAGTACTTAATAAGGGTGGTAATTACTGTCGGCAAAATATTAGTGTGATGAAGCTCTTCAGACATTAAACTTCCTCTGTCTTGTGCCAGCAATGTTCAGTATTCAGCAATCACACACAAGTCACTTACACAAGTCACTTAGATTGAATCACAGAATACCCTGAGTTGGAAGGGACCCACAAGGATCATCAAGTCCAACTCCTGGCCCTGCACAGGACCATTCCCAAGAGTCACACCATGTGCCTGAGAGCATCATCCAAACACTCCTTGAGCTCTGGCAGCCTTGGGGCTGTGCCCGCTGCCCTGGGGAGCCGCTTCAGTGCCCAGTCACCCTCTGGGGGAAGAACCTTTTCTAATATCCAACCTAATCCTCCCCTGACACAGCTCCAGCCATTCCCCGGGGTCCTGGGATTGTTAATGGCTTCATGCTATTCTCACACTGGTAATTTAGGTAACGGTCCATGTCCTTCCCTGTGCAATGGGAGAGGAGAATTTGCATGTATTGAGTGAGCCAGGTGCCACATTTTTGTAGCAAACTGGGACAATTGGCAGGCTTCCCCTGCTGTTGTGAAAAGCTGGATAGACACCTCTATGTTTTCTCAACTCAGAGCAAATGATTGCATCTAAATGATTGTATCTGGAGGGATCTGACTGGATTTTGCACAGATCTCAAACCCTGGCAACGTCAAAGTTTGGCCAGTTCTTGTTTCAGCTCAAGTGCTAACTCATATTGCTGCAGTTTGCCAAGTCTGTCTAGGAAATGAAAATATAAGAAGCTCTAAAACATATGGAACTGGAGCAAACCTTGGATTTATGTATTGACTATTACACCTAGGGAAGAGAAATGAACTGGAGGTCCCCTCCAGAGCTGTTAGTGTTTGCCTGAGTCTATGGTAGCTGCACCAAGGCTGCCAGAGCTCAAAGAGCATTTGGATAACGCTCTCAGGCACATGGTGGGGTTGTTGGGGTGTCCTGTGCAGGGCCACGAGTTGGACTGGATGATCCTTGTGGGTCAATTCCAACTCAAGGACATTGTATGATTCTACCCTTGTCTTTGACTGAGGAAGAAAATTATTTGTGGCCATGAGAACCTCCTGTTTTCCCTCTCACTTCATTGTGCTGCTGGCTGGGATTTCTTCCAGAGGACCTTTGCAGGGAGACATGGTTGTCTTGGCTCTTGGCCATGGATCCAACGCAGCTCTGAGGGGTTGAGGAGGCTCAAGTCACTGCCATGATGTGTCCCTCCTGCTTGGTGTGTTGCCCAAGAGGCTGCCAGGTCTTATTCCTGTGAATACACTGGTCCCTGGACATGCCATAGGATACTTGAGAAAATCAAGACAATAAAAAAATAAACAGCCCGAATAAGACTAATAATCATTATAAAAGGAAATTAGAGGAGGCAGCAGCAGCATTAGGAGAGTGTCAAGAAAAAGACCTGAGATGATTTCACTTTCCCTAATTGGGATGTGATCATAAAATATCTGGATCATATAGATCACATCATGGCAAATCCAAATCCCAGCTGTCTGGTTGGCTCTAGTGAGGTTTGTAAATATTTTCCAGGGGATGTATTTAAATCCCGTTTTGGTTTTAGACTATTAGATGTTCATTTATGTATATGGAGAGCTTTTTTTTCCCTTTTTTTTTTTTTTTTTTTTTTATTGCTGAACTATTTGGCTTCTCTGTTAGGGCCAATATAAGGGTTAATTAGGTAATTTTTATTTGGGTTGCAAATCCCCAGTGCCTAATCCTAATTATTCAGAATTAACACCTACTATAAAAAGTCTATTTCATAACTTTTTTTCCTGGCTCAATCGCAAACACAGTTTTGCAAGAAAAATATGTTTCTAATAATATACTATCATTTTCATATTTTAGTGTAATAATTAAGGTAGTCCTAATTCACGCCTAAAATCTAATTTTCATAAATGAAGCATCGTCTAAATATTTAATTGCAATGAGCAGATATTTCAGAGCAGGTGTTTTAGGAGCTGGTAGATGTCCCTGATGTGTTGGTAGGTTTTGGAGGTGAAGCAGTAGATGTTGGTGGGATTCACAGGACTGGCTGAAGCTTTTGAGGGGGTCAGGGTGACATGGGTGACTCTGCAGCCCTTCCTCAGCCAAGGCTCCCCTTTGCATCACAATTAGGGATGACTGAGGTCCCTTTCTACACAATGCCAGAAAAATGAGCTCAGAATCAGGCTCTTGTGAAACACCACCTAACCACTTCCACATGGTGTGTGGTTTTTACAACAGTTTTTAGTTAACAAGATGCAATTTTCTCTCCTTTTAGGCTTCTGTTTTGTGAGTGCATTTGTATTCACTTCCAGTGATCTTCATAGGAGGTTAAGGGGTTGGAATGGACCTTAAAGACCATCTTGTTCCAACCCCTGCCATGGGCAGGGACACGTCCACTAGCCCAGATTGCTCAAGGCCTTATCCAACCTGGTCTTGAACACTTCCAGGTATGGGACATCCACAGCCTTCCTGGTCAACCTGTTCTAGTGTCTGACTACCCTCACATTGAGAAATTTGTTCCTAATATTTAACCTAAATTTCCCCTCTTTCAGTTTATACAAATTACTCCTTGTCCTGTCACTACAGTTCCTGACAACTCCCAGTTCCTCTCCACCTGAATGCCTGTGTTTCAAAGTTCTTGACAAGACCTGAGTCAGAACAGTTCCTCCAGCCAGGATGGTCAGCCTTTGGTGTCCACCCCAGCAAAGAGGGCTCCTGCAGAGCTTTGGCACAACACCCCCTGATCTCCTGGATCCCACCCACCCCGTACCCCCGCTGGGTTCTGCATCGCCGTGGTTTAAAACAGGGTGGTCCGTGGGAAAACAAATAGGATAAAACACATCCAATAATGCTTGGGACAGACTGCCAATATTGTGTGGAAAGGCCACTTCACAACTTAGGAATAAGGTTTCTGATGGCAGGAGATGTTCAGGGTTGGCTGGAAAGGATGGTTTCTCCTGGTGTGCATTGCACAGAGAGCAGCTCCTTGCCACGTCCAGCTTAGGGCCAATTCCTTTGTTACAATTCCCTGCAGATTTAAGCAGGAATATGGGATCCAAGGCTTTGCCTATAAATATCCACACTCTGCACTAAAAGATGCCAGACATGCAAGGTGCTGTGCCTCCCATTGGGTGGGGACACACCAAACCACCCTGGAGAACAGAAGCAACAACCATCTGTGGTCCTCAGCTGGGTTGAGATGTTTGGCACTTTCTGATGTTGGACTCAGAACTCTGATTTGGGGGAATGTTTCTGAATTTAGAAGCAGTGAGAGGTCAATAAAAATGCTTTGAGGTTGGATCTGTACCTAATGTGCTGTAAAACATACTGGCGATTTGGTTACCTTGTTGAGTTTTTTCTTTTATTTTTGTCCCTTCATCATTTTAAATGGGAAAATTTTTTAAAAACTTGTGTATTGGTGATCCATGAAATTCTGTTTTTGCTAAGCCCACTGTAAAAAAGAAATAAAAATATATAGATTTTTATATTTAATGCTGAGCACAGCTCAAGTTCTCTCTGTTCTGAGGCTGGGGTGGAGTGAGAGGAAAAGAGTGGATTTATTTTGCTCACAACTTTCATTAATAAACATTTATTTTTTAAAAAAATCTCTTTTTCCTTGACTGTGAAATGAATTTAAATGAACATATTAAATAAGCAGATTTGCCAGGAAGGATTTGGATTACTTGCCAACATCTACAACAGATTTTTCCTTCTGTCTGTCCTTTGATGCCCCATCCCATTCCCACGGTCTGGGCTTGCGCTGATCCTTCAGGGACTGGAAGCTCAGAGGGGACCTTCCTCTTCTTCCTCTGTCACCAAGGGCAAACTCCTCCAACTTCAAAAAATCAGAGAATAGCCACATCTCTTGTGATGTCTCACCAGGAGCCCTTTGGCCACCCAGACCTCCATGCTGGGGGAGATCCTGGGACTGGTTTTTTTTTGGATGAGCTCCAGCAGCTCCATGGTTCTTGCAGCAGATTCTTGAAATCTGCCACGGAGAAAACCTTCAGGACAGAGAATTGCCTTTTCTGGGTCCCACAAAAGCTCTCTCAGGTTTCACTGAGTTATAAACTGGCTTTTAAAAAAAACCCCTGGCTTTCTTTCTGGAGTTTCCCTCCTCTGGCTCACAGATCTCAGGTGGTTTTTGGTGAAATTCCAAAGAGTTTTGACCCTGACCCTGGAGCTCAACATCAACTTAATCCCTATATCTTCTCCCAACATCCCCTAACACCCCCAGGTGCTTCCACAGGGGAAGACTTCCACATTTTCCCAGGAAAAGCAGGTGAAAAAGTGTGGAAGGCAGAGAAAAAAATAAAGACTAAAATCTGGGCTCAAAAATCAATGTGGGTTTTTTTTAAATACCTGTGCATAAGACGATTTGGTTTATATATTTCCTTAGAAACCAAACAAGCCAGGAAATAGCATAAAAATTATGTTAAAAGGAAGTTATTTAGTTGATACAGGCAAGATCTGTACATTGAGGAATGCCAGATTTACAGTTCTATACGTCTGCAACCTTATTTGTGCTCCCATGAGCACGTGCATTACGATCCAATCTTTAACTACATGAGCAGGTAATATTTTCCCTTTGCCTGTCTTTTAATATTGGAAATTGGATGCATAAGTGGGAAGAATCAGGATTGCACAAGCACTGGTAAAAATGCCATTCCTTAACTTTCAAGTACTTGGCTTTGCAACTTAAATAACTTCCTTCACATGTAATTTCTTCATATGTAATTATATATATCCAATGCTGAATGCTGGAAAGCAGTGGGGATTACTGGCTAGCTTTTGGAAATTCCTTAATTTCCTTCTCAATGAACAGGAGACAGCACCTTCTTTACTGGAGATTTCCCAATGAATTCCTCCATTCTTCAAAAAATACAGCTCTGAACAAACAACCAAAAAAAATGGGTCAGGAAATATTGTAAATAATTCTTTTTGCATATTTTTTAATCATTAAATACACATTGTTGGATCTGTGAGGAAGTTTAATGCTGAAGAAATTGGGTTTTAATGAACATATGCTGACATGGCCTCACAATCTTGCTTCATCTCCCCTATTAACTTCCTCTGCACCCAGGAAACCTTTGGCTCACTGCCTAAGCAATAGAAGAATAATTAGAGTAGTAATTGAAGAATGCCAAGTCAAACTTCTAAGGAATTTATCTTTAACAACCACTCTGAAGTGTGTTTCCTACACTGACTGGCATGGGGGTTCTTGAAAAATCATTTTACGTTTCCAAGCCATCAAAATAATTTTTTTATGCCTTGTAAGATAGAAATAAATGTATTTCCTTCATTAGTCTTTGGAGAAAATGTGAATTATCCTGTCGTACAGTCACCTTATACCTGTTGGCCAGCCCTACTCTTCCTTCTGAGTGGGGCTGGATATGTAATCTGTCAACTATCTGCATCCCACAGGATTATAAGGCTGGAGTAATAGATTTAACTTAGAATTTACTTGCTTTTGACAGTGCAATTGTGGATGTTTAAGACCTACAATGTTCCATTTTAATTAAAGTGGGCCTTACATTTACAACCAGAGAAATATTTTGCACTAATAATTGGAATTTTCTATTCAAAATTAAAATCTTTATTTAGCAGTGGTAATTGCTCTCCAGTTTTGATCCATCAAACCAGTTTTTGCTGGAGAACAACATGATTTGTCTTGTCACTACACTCCTTCCCTAGTGGGAATTTCCATACCAGTTTAGTGGCCAATAGGTGATGAATGACCCATCAATTCCCAGCTTGGGAGCTCACCCGGCTCCCTGGAAGGCTGATGGAGGCACCTCTCAGTGTGACACCAGTCAGGGTATTTCTAGTTGATCTTTTAGGACAGGAGTTGCCCCATTCCTTCTTGCTTTCCCTATATCCAAGCACAGCTCTTCTGGAACATTTATGCCATGTACATGCTCGCCCTTTGCAGTGACGAGTGTTATTCCCAAATTATTCAATATCATGTGATGCCAGATCAGGTTTACAGAGTTTTGTTGTGTTTTCACAAACATTTCCCTACAACTCTGAAGTCCAGCAGCTCATCTTGCAGGCTGAAAACCAGTGACAGCTACTGATTCCTGATTTTGACAAGTCAGACATGGGACGAAAGCGTGAGAGGAAGAATGATTTTGGGTCAGTTTGTGCAGCAGGTCCTTCACGTTGCTCAGGAGCTAAAGAAAGGAGCCTTCATATTCAAGGAGACATAGCAGGCACTGCCTGCTCACGAAGAGAGGAGCTCTGAGCAAGGTTTTTTCATAATGTCACTTCATCTTTCAATAATATTAAGATGTGGAACCATATTCCAAGTGTTTAGTGTCATGGGAAATGAAGTGGAATATATTTTGTTGGTAATTTCTACAGCAGCAGAGAAAGGGGGGTGAGAGCATTCCAGCCAATTACTAGTTTCAGGTACTTCTATATTTAAATTTCTTCCCAGTTACCTCAGCATAATTAATAAATGATATTGCTTCATATTTCCAAGGAAATATAGACAGCTGTACCACATATCACTCCTTTCTTTAATGCACTGTAAAAGTTCCTCCTCCACACTCTCTATTCTGTTGTTGTAATTAAGGATGTGCATCAGGAAATGCCACGCTTCAAACCTGAGTTTACTGCGTGCTTGACAGACTCCCACAGCTTCCTTCTCCGGAGCTCATTTCCATGGAAAATGCCTCGTGAAACCAGCAGCTTGTTCTTGCAAAGACCAGCTTGATATGTAATGAGGATGCTGATTTTAAACACCTTATTGAGGTCATATTCAATGCTCTAACATAGGATATATTTTCCTCAGTGATATGGGAATTGGTGCATAACAGGTGGTCCAAGAGGATTGTGGTGAGCCAGGTGGAGGATCTGTTTCTGTCTTGGTTTTGGTGCTCCAGTAATGTGCCTGGGGCATCAGGGGCATGAAAAGACTGGTAATACTATGACATTAATTAGAAATAGACTTTTTTGTCAGCTCTGAAATCAGGTCCGGCATGGTACATTCCTGTTAATACTGTGGCTAATGACCAATTTGTTTAGAATAAAAACACATGCACATTTCCATGTCCTTCTCTGCATAGCTGTAGTGTTTCTGGATGTTTATAACCTAACTTATTCCTGTGTGCCTACAGAGATTTTCATATGATTTGCATAAAGGCAATTGACAGCCAATTCCCATGATGGCCCAGGAATCCAGGGAGGCTGGGAAGGGGTTTGTGCAGGAGTGTGAGGCACCAAAGTGCTCCCATGAACCCAGGCCAGCTTTTGGCTGCTTGATCTGTGCACACTGCCAGGAGCCTTCCTGGCTTTCCCGGCCCCATGGAAGCAGCAGGTTTTTGGCAAGGCCATGTCCCTTCCTTCCTCCCCCATGGTCACCAAAGGAACTGTCCCAGCATCGCTGGAACATCTTTGGCTGACTTTTGCCAGTGTTGGTGCTACTCAGCCCCATTTTCACTGTCAAAAGGGTATTTGCTCGAGGTAAGAGCATTTTGTATCCCAGCCAAGCATGAACGCCAGAATATAAGAAAGAGATTAAGCTCTTAGAGAACATCCAAAGGAGGACAATGGAGGTGGTGAAGGGCCTTGAAGGGAAGCTGTATGAGGAGCAGCTGAGGGCACTTGGTGTGTCCAGCTGGAGAAGGGGAGACTGAGGGGAGACCTCATTGCAGTTCCAGCTTCCTCAGGAGGGGCAGAGGAGAGGCAGGAACTGAGCTCTGTTCTGTGGGGACCAGAGACAGGACCCCAGGGAATGGCCTGGACTTCTGTCAGGGGAGGTTTAGGTTGGATATCAGGGAAAGGCTCTTTCCCCAGAGGGTAGTTGGGCACTGAACAGGCTCCCCAGGGCAGTGGTCACAGCACCAAGGCTGACAGAGCTCAAGAGGCATTTGGATGATGCTCTGGGGTACATGGTGTGACTCTTGGGGATGGGCCTGTGCACAGCTATGGGTTGGAATGGACACCTTTGTGGGTCCCTTCCAACTCAGCACATTTTGTGATTCTATGAAATCATCTTTGCTGGGACACGATCAGAGCTCAGGGCCTGCTATGCTTTTCTCCAGGGGATGGAGGAGCTCAGGATGCTTCCAGTGCCCCCCATGTCTTGGTACCACCTGCCTGTGTGAGCAGAAGGGAAGGTGACTCATGTCACACTTAAAAAGAAATTCCACTTCTATTATTAATGAGAGAGTCCCGATGGAGAAAAATATTGTCTTGATCTCTCTTTTAGACGTATCTAAGGCTCTGGTAATTGTGGTATCTGAATTCCAGATTGCCTGTTTTTCTCTTTCTGAGAGCAGATTATTTTTCTGCTGGTTTTCTGTCAACCCATTGCCATCCTCTCCTCTTTCCTGCTGCCCTGTGTACCCTCGTGCTCCATGCTCTGCTGCATCCTTGCCTTGTCTTCCTTAAGGCCTCACATTCTTTTACACATAACTGATGTTATTTCCTTATACTTAGTTAATTATTATCCTTGGTTTATTATCAGCCCTTCTTTCTTTTCTGCTCTAGGCTTTTGATCTGGCCCTTCGCCTTCACTGCTGACATTTGGATCGCTTTTTGCTGGTCTCCAACATATCTTATTCAGTGCCTTTTTCCTTTCCTCATTACATCAAATTCTTCCCCTTTTTCTCTGTCTCTTCTTCCGAACAACTCTCTTTACCACCCTGTTCCCACCATGCTCACAGCATCCTGGAGTCCCAGGACTTGGGATGGGACCACTAGAACCACTAGCCAAAGGTGCCACAAAGTTTTCTTGGCACATTTGGCTCCTTTCCAGCCTGGAAAGCTGTGGCCAAGTGAGTGGGTTGGTAGCCAGGGTGGCCCTGACACAGCTCTGGGCTCAGGCTACAGGCTTGTGTTTCGCTGAGTTCTCATTTGTCATTGTTAGTCCTTCCTTCCTCATTAGATAATTATCATCCATGCCACCTCCCTTTTCTAATCATTCCTTGAATGCTTAAATTATCACTACATCATTCAGAGATATCTTTGATAACCTCAATGGGGTTTTATTTTCCTTTCTGCAGGTAGTGTGGTTATTGCTGTCCCCTTCTTCCCTTCGTGTTTGTCTTGATCTCATTGACTGGTTCCCTGTTCCTCTTTGTTCGCAAATTCCAGCAAAAAACTAGGATGTCTTTTTTTTCCCTTACTTTTTTAAATCTACAAGCAAAGCTTATCCCCACACCACTTTTGACAAGCTATATTTTAAAGGCATAAATCAAATACTTGTATTCAGTATTAATTTCTGTCGAGTTTAGTGCATGGGGGAAAAAAATACAAACATGCTCAGGAAGAAAGGAGAAAGAGTGAAAAATAAAAGATGGAGAGAAATCAAAAAATCAATCAAGACATTTGCTTTTACAGATAGAAAAGCTGCCCAGGACTAGCAGCACAAATTTTCTGGAATATTTCTATACATTCCTTCCTGCATTCTGACTTTTGAGTTGAATTTCAATACAGTAGCTCTAATGTGAACCAATAACCGTTTCTTAGTTCATTA
>NW_020897747.1:341125-406125 GCF_003984885.1 Neopelma chrysocephalum | reverse complement strand
CTAATGAGACCCACTCACCAGTCCTTGCCCCGTTTTCCTACTTATTTTCTAAAATTGCACCTTCCTAATGGTGTTTCACACGGAATAGGAGGAAAGCAATGCATTCCTGGAACTGCTGGGGATGTTAGCTGCAATGCCCCAAATAAGATTATCAGGAGGTGCAATTTTTTATAACAATAACAGTAACATTGATTTCCTTTGCTTTATAACTTTGTTTTCATAAATATTGTTGAGTGTAATTGACAGGCACATGAGTCAATGAAAATGGGACTTAACTGCTGAAAATACAGTGGGGGACTAACTTCTACTCACTCCCTGTGCCTTTCCAGCTCCTGGAAATATATGACTGCGGGGGAGTTGCACATTTTTCTTCCTTAAATTCTCTTGAAAGCACAGGGACAAAGAAAGGAATTCAGGGAAAATATTTGGGGAGCGCAGAAAAATGTTTGTGACAAGTAAAAGCTGATGTCGTGGGGTATTAACGTAACAAAGTAACTCCTGTGAATCCCTGAACCTATTAAAACAAAATAATAGGATATTTAACACTTTAAATGGCGTGGCATTCCTTTACCTACAAGACGTTTTTTTAATATGTGACTTTTTTTTAAAAATGAATGACCCAGCAGAACTTTATTTCTCCAAATGACCCGTTGCTGGGTTTTTTGGTTCAACTTGTGTGTTGCCGATGCACTTTACACTCACCAGGGCACTGAAGAAAGCAAAGGCCTTGAGTAGCAAGACCATGTGATTTATTATCGATTTTTCACACATAAAAAATGCTGTTGGAAAAAAAAATAGGGAAAAAAATTAAGTTCTTCAAGTATAAAGCACACGACAGTATAAATCTTTTCGATACGTGACTTCTGGAGCAAACATGACATGACAAAATGCCCAAGCGGATGACACGAAACCTGAGTGATAAAAACCTGCACTGACAGTAACACTGCCACTGATTTTGTCCATCCGTACGTTCATCCACACACCTGAAGTGGGACCAGTGATGTGCCTGGTCCCCACTAGCCAAATCCAGGTCTCTAATATAAATATTGCTAAGGTAAGGGTCTCATGTCTCATTCCTGGATTTTGTTCTGTGGTTTTGGACTACTGGGTCATGACTGGTTGTACCAATCTTTGGAAATGAGCATGGAAGTTTGCTGGCCAAAATGCTCCTTCCTGGCCCTGCTGCTTGCTGGTCTGAGGTCCTGTACCATGAGGGCATGTGGTGCAGCAAATCCAGGATCTTCCCTGCTTGGGAACATGTGCAATTGCCCACTGTGATGGTTTAAAAGTCCGAGGTAAAACAACATCTGGGCAGCAGCTGTAAAATTATTGCAGCACCTCCATGGTGGAGAGGAGCATGAGCATCCCTAGGAGACCTGGGCTCTGGGCATCTGTGTCCCTGTCCATAATCCATACACTCTGCCTTCCTTGGACATATGTATGACTGAGAAGAGGGAGAATAATCAGTGTAAACCCAGTGAAGAAAAAACCCACCCTGGGAGTGCATTGTATATACTGTTACTTTGGGGCTTGGAGGGCATTTCTGTGAGCAGAACAAAAAAACACTGCACAGCTGTGATTGCAAGGCAGTCTATTATCTGCATTATCTCTCCTTAGGATGGGCAGGAATTCTTCATTTCATGCATCATTTAAAGCTTGCTACAGTGATCCCACAAAGTCAGTAACGATGCTAAGTACAAAACTTTAATAGTGTTGCTGTTCAGACACAAGGCACCAAACTCATTTCCTTGCAAGCTGCAGCATTGGCTTATACCAGCAGTCACTTGAAATATTGCAATCAGTACAACACTCAGGCGAACCCAACCAGAGCTGCCGGTGCAACCTTAGAATTTCCCATTTTTCCACGCTTTGGTGTGATTTATAGCTTGATGAAGTCTTATCTCCCCAGCCTACTGCCATAGGCTAATAGTCTGTAACAAAGCTCAGTCTCAAAAATGTCAAACATAATGAAAAAGGGAAAATCACAGCAGAGGAAGTTGGTGGTAGCCTTTCCTAAGGGTCTCTGTCCCAGGGGGTGTTGGGGCTCTTTTGGTTCACGAGGAAAACCCAGGTGGGCAGGACACTGTCACACTGTACCTGTGCTGCCCTGCCAGCACCAAGCCTCTGCTGCCACAGAGGTGCCCGTGGAGCATGAGAGGAGAGACACTGCCCTCTGCCAACCCAAGGAAAACATTGCTTCCCTTCCTCTGAAAGACCAGCGAAAGACCAGCCCTGAGAGCAAAGGTGGGTTTCCCAGGCTCCAGGTGGTCCCGTGCAAGGGTGATCCCAGCAATCCCATCTTGGTACTGCAGCTGGGATGACCAGGAGTAGATTCCTGCTGCTCTGGGGATGCCTGAGCACTGCCAGGAGCTGGAGCTGAGCAGTGTTTGGTGCATCAACCCCAGCACTGTTGTCCTCTGCCCTTGCACAGTGAGCATGTTTCCATGGAGCACCACCACTGAGGTGCAGAGTTCTCCAGAAAACACTATCCCAAGCTATTAGATGGTTGGAACTCATAATTTTAAAGGTCTTTTCCAACCTTAATGGTTCTATTCCTCCTGCCAGAGGAGTTATTCTGAATAATACACTGGTTATAGATCAGCACTGCTCCATTCAGACGCACATCTCTTTCCATTCCATGGAAACACTGCAATATTTCATTGTTAAATTGGCCTTGCAATAACTGCTAAGTAACTGTTATGTTTTGTTAAAAGATTGCCCCAACTGTTTCAGATTTCTGTTTGCTGGCTCTGCACTGCTTCATGTCTTCCTCACCCATCAGGGACAAGCCGTAACCCAGGAATTAAAGGAGAGGGGTGGCCAATAAAGAGTTTTGGCTCCCAGCTCTCAGAGCTTGACCTTCAATTCCCTAAACCACCTTGTACAAGTCATGTTTTCACTTCTCCTGCCTTCTTCTCATACATGTGAAGAGTGGAACAAGAGTTTCTGTACAGTTCACGACCGTTAAATAAATGCAATTCTTGGGTAAAAGCAATATTAAATACGAGGTGTTATTAGTTTACTGAGTAGCTTCATTATATCCCAAAATGTTCTGCCTTTGACCTGTCCAACTGAGGAAGTCCCAGATGTGTGAATACAAGGAACATCAAGAGAATCTGGTGGCTCTGATGAGTTAAATGTGTTGCTTGAAAGTTTGGGGTTCACTGCACCTACCAGTGTCCACGTGCTGCTCAAACACAGAATCAACACACCTGAAATCATTGTTCCTCAGGTTGCCTATCCATAAAATGGGTATAAACAGTGGCATGAGGAGCCTGTCTTTCTTTTGCAAATGTTAATAATGCTTTCAGGTCTGATGCAAGATGTTGTGTAATTATAATAAATAGATATTGACTTCAAAGAGTCTCTGTAGATCTGGGCTTTTTGATCCCATTCTAAAACTGTAATTATCCCTATCCCATAGGCTGAGATATAAAATTATATGAGTTTCAGATTTTCATCTGTATTCTGCTGGAGTGTGGTTGCACGTTTTCAAGAGGAGGTGGGAGGATATGGGTCCTCAGACAATAACAAGTGTAGATGGCTGTGTTTTTACCAAGGCATATGGAATTTCTGGGATGAACTGGGACTGCTCTGACCTCACTGTGGGACTGCATGGAGATGCTTGGACCAGGGGGCTATGATCATCTGGGACAGTGGGCAGCCAGCTTCAGAAACTTGTTGGGCACATCCATGATGCCCCAGCTTGTAATTAATATGTGGTCAATGCCCTAATCTGGGAAAATATGGCTCTGGTTGAGAGCTGAGGGTGATCCCAGCCAAAAATATTGGCCTGGACACTTCAGCTGAGTGGCAACATCACAAAAATACCTGCAGGTCGGGGGCTGCATTTTCAACATTAATTTATTATTTTAAAATTTTGTCTTTTCATATTCTTATCAAGCGAAAGAGGCCAAACAGATTTTTCCCTCTACTCATTTTAATAAAATTGGCTTCCAGGCTGCAATGTCTGCTGCCAAAATTCAACCTGGAAATGCTGGCAGCCTCCTCACTAGAGCGACGCCAGCAGTGGTGTTGCAATTATCAGTTGATCTTCTGTTTAAATACAACCCAGCGTGTGAGCTGAATACAGACAGGTTAGAAAAAAAACTGTGAAAAAGGAAAAAAACCCAACATCCTTAACAATTCTAAAATGGGCTCAAGTCATAACATACAAATTGTTTGCTCAGCTAAAATGTGCTAAACCAAAACAAATTAAATGTAGCAGAGAATACGATAGCAGAAGGGTGAAAGTCATTTCAACAAAAGTAAAAAGAATTGGCGTTTCCTTCCAGTCATCTGCATGGCTTTGGTTACCCAGACAGATGGAAAATTGTGTAAAAAAAGGAAGAAATTGCCATCAGAAATTGCAATCAGATGCTGATATACTAGAGGGCCACTTTGGGGGTCTTTTTCTTGCCCACTTGCTCCAGCTCTGGAATCCAGAAGTGCTGCACAGCAGGTTTAGCTGGGACTGGATGTGTTGAAGAAATCCCAGCTGTCCTGCTGACCCCCCACCTGCAGCCTGAGCAGCATATCCCAGACAGCCACAGGACCAGGGGGCATCTCACCTCCATGGGAATAACCCCAAAAAACAGTCCAAAACGTTTTGGAGCTAAATCAGACTGCCAGCCAATGGTGCAAAATGGTGCAAGGTTCTTGCCTGCTCTGGGGACAAAATATATGGTTATAGTTGTGACCTTCCAGTACCTGAAGGAAACCTACAGGAAAGATGGAGGGGGACTTTTACAAAAGCATAGAGTAAGAGGAAAATGGAGAATGGCTTCAAATTGACAGAGAGTAGGTTTAGATGAGATATTAGGACAGAATCCTTCCCTGTGAGGGTGGTGAGGCCCTGGCACAGGTTGCCCAGAGAAGCTGGGCTGAGAGCTGAAGCTGTGGCTGCCCCATCCCTGGAAGTGTTCAAGGACAGGTTGGATAAAGCTCTGAGCAACCTGGTCTAGTGGAAGGTGTCCCTGCCCATGGTAAGGGGTTGAAACTGAGTTGTCTTTAAGGTTGCTTCCAACCCAGGCCATTCTCTGATTCTCTGATTTATATCTGCATTTTATATTTACACGGTAATAACATCTCCTGGATTTTCCTGCTTTCCTTAACAATGGAAAAAGCATAATAGGTGGAGATGCTTCAAACAGTGAAATGTAAAACATGCCCTTAATGGACAGGTGGCCAGGTGTTAATCTGTGCCTGCTGAAGGCAGCCCGGGCAGCCCTGGGCTGTGGTGCACTGGGAGCAGTGGATGGGGAGCCAGAATGGAGCCATTTGAGATATCAGAGAAACACGATTTCACAAGTCAAAGGAGTGGAGAGAGGGCAGCTGGTTTTACAATGCTTAATACACTTGCTTTCATGTCACTTTCAGGCCAGATTTTTTCTGAAAAGGGCTGTTAGACAGCTCCCCAAACTGCGATAAGAACCCTTAGCTCTAATATTCCAGTATTAGCATCTGTTCTTTCTTAGGTTACCCCCTTAAATTTCTTTTTCCAACTTGAAAACAAATCCAAACAGTCCTAAACTATAACAAATTACCCAGCAGAGTATATGAGTGGTTACAGGTTTCCAGCTCCACTGGAAACATGCTGGTCTCCAAACTGTGCAAAGAGAATCCAGCACTTCAAGCACAGCTTCATGCCAAGACATGTGTCCAAAAAAACCCAGATGCCTTCAGTGTTTTATTACATGGAGCACTGAGCAGTTCAGTGGCTCTGAGAGCAGTAGCCAGGAATATTGGGAAATTGCAGATGCAAACACATACACACGCAGAGAAATATGCAGCCCTGTGACTTTAGCACCGGCGAACATCGGGCTTGTTGCTCAGGGTAGGAACTGCTTCCAAGCTGGGATAACGTGGGATGAAAACATATTGTTTCTTCACAGGCAAGTTCAGATCTGGTGCAACTTGATACAGCAGAACTTTGGAACTGACTTATGTGTGTTTAATAATACCTACAAGGTCTATACCATAAGATTCAGTGTCAGAAGAAGGTGTAAAATAAAGTTTGAAATGACCTGCAAGTAACAGTTAAACAGAGAATTGAGCACTGAGATCATGTTAAGACTTGCACATGCCCACCAGTGTCCTACAACAGAACAAATTAAAATTTCTTGCATTTTTTGTCAGAAAAAGTTGAGATGCTGGTGCTGATCAGGTTAACTCTTGAGTGTAAATATGAACTTTTACTGCTGCCATTATTTTCCCTTCACATGCCTTGTTTTATATTTGGTTCAGACACACAGTTACAGAGACATGACTTTACAACCACAGCCATTCACAGAACACCTCAAATGAATTGAAGTTTACACCAAGTTGTTACTAGGGAATCCAAAATCTCTTGGACTACTTAAAAAAAGAAATTGTAAAAATTTAACTGAATAAACACATCACAAACTTAATTGAATGTTTTCTTAATGCTACACATGTATGTATGAGTTTTAGATTTTTTCCTATAATTATTCCATCTATTTAAAACAAACACATAGAAAAGTATCAAGGGACTCATCCCCTAAGACATGTTGTGTTTCTTGGGGATATCAAAAAGAAGAACAAACCTTTGCTAGATGGATGTTCAGTTTATGGGAGAAATTAATAGATTACTAGTATTTAAACATAAATACTCTAATGGGTGCATCCTTGTGTCTGAAGGCACAGTGTGAGGAGGAAAAGTGCAGGCTGTTATAAGAAAAAACACTGGATGTTTGACCTTTTGACCTCCTTTATGGTATTCCTTCCCAGCTCTGGAACCACCTCCAGGTAAGACTGGCAGGGTAGGAAGTAGATTTTCAGTGACAGCACCATTGTGTCTGTGGAAGGAGAAGGTGATGAGCTCCTGGTAAAGCAGGAGCAGGGTATGAGATGGGGAGGAGTCTCAGCTCTGCAGGCTTGGTAGCCACTCATCTGATGTGCAGACTTACAGCTCTGGGATCCCCAAAATAAGAAGGTCATGGACATATTGGAGCGAGTCCAGAAGAGGCCACAGAGGAGGCCCTCTGCTCTGGAGTCAGTCTGGGAGAGCTGGGGGTGTTCACCTGGAGAAGAGAAGGTTCTAGGGAGACCTGAGAGCCCCTTCCAGTGCTTATAGAGGCTCCAGAAGAACTGGAGAGGAACTTTGGAGAAGGCCATGGACTGACAGGACAAGGGGGGATGGCATCCCACTGTCAAAGGCAGGGTTAGATGGGATATTGGGAAAGAATTCTTGGCTGTGAGGGTGGTGAGGCCCTGGCACAGGTTGCCCAGAGAAGCTGTGGCTGCCCCATCCCTGGAAGTGTCCAAGGCCAGGTTGGATGGGGCTTGGAGCAACTTGGTCTAGTAGAGTGGAAGGTATCCCTGCCCATGGCAGGAGTGGGAGTGGATGGGCTTTAAGGTCTGTTCCAACTCAAACCATTTCATGATTTTATGTGCTGTGGGGGTTGGAAGTTCACAGTGATTTTCCTCGGCAATTTTCCTTTTTTTTTCTCTTCTATCATCCATCCTTTTCTCTTTGTTGCAATCACAGAGCAATGTTTGCACTTCCTTCTGGAGGATGGGCAAAAGGTTTCTCCACTTAAGTGCCGCAGTGCTGGCACTGGATGCTTGGATTGACAAGGGCTGAGCCTCGGAGACCACGCAGAGGCATTTCCGTGTTCAGGTTAATGACCTGCAGAGATCTGCACAAACACTGCAGGAAGAATTGCCAAAAATGTTGGCACATTTTTGTTGGCCCCACAGCCACCTATTAAGATCATAGCGAGGGGCCAATTTGTGGATACAAGGTACAGTCCGTGTTGGGAACAAGGGGGCTGAATAACAAGGGAGGTGAGATGAGACTCCTGAAGAGCTGCTGGGGGGACCATCAGCTTGAGTGACCACAAAGTGGGGTCCTCAGGGAGTGACCTAGGGCTTCAACTCCACCACCCCTGCTGAAAAGACAAACTAGATTTCTGTATGCTGCCAGCTCAGCCCTCTGCTGTGGCCTCTGACTTCTTGGACAGTTTTGCAGGAAGAATATTTTCCACTTTGCTGTGAGGCATAGGAGAGCAAGGGAAAAGGTGAAATGCACGGGGAGAAATATGATAGTTGTAACAGCAGCAGGACTTGCCACGTTGGGTGGTCACCCAGCACTACCTGAGACATCAAACTCTGCAGGGAGAGGAACAAGGCTGTCATCCCCTGTGAGTGGGAGCAGCAAGACTGAGCTTTAATCATTTCCCAGATGAAAAGTTCAGCCATATTACAGTTAGTTTTTTGGAGACAACACATGTAAAAAAGGTAAAAATTAGATAAGGGGATATCTGAAAAATGCAGCTGATTAAAACAGCTGGAATACTTGTGCTCTTCTTTTAAAACATACTTTTTAGGATTTGAGGTGTTTTGCCATATGAGAGTCTCATTATGTGATAGTTTGGTCTTTTGAGTAAATTAAGGGGTCTACACTTACATGTGCAAAAATGTCCTTATGAGTTTTAATGATGTTTATTAAAGACTGTGGAAGCTGTACATGTTCGCGAATTACAGAGTCAGTGTATGGCCATGTTTTTTCCAAACACACGGGAACATCTCTCTAACTGATAGTAACTACAAACAAGACTGAAGGAATTGAAGCATTTTGTGTGAGAGATTGTACTGGAGCTCTCGAGTGCTGCTCTGTAGTGATGGCTGGATGTCGGAGCCTGAGGCAAGAGTTGGGTTCATCCTGTGACATAGAATTACAGAATGGTTCGGGTTGGAAGGGGGCCATAAGGATCATCCAGTTCCAGCTCCCTGACCTGGGCAGGGACACCTTCCACTAGACCAGCTTGCTCAGAGCTCCATCCACCCTGGAATGCTGGCAGGGAGGGAGCTCTGTGCTGCTCCTCGGAGTGTGTGTGCGTATGAACTCTCCACATTTTCCACACTTTCCTGCATTCATTTCAACCATCACTTTAGTGTGACTTACTCCCTTTATCTATTTCCTCTTGTGAACTTAGTCAAGATGAATTTGAGATACTTTTGGGAGATCCCAGTACTTAGAGAACTGGTGTTGAGTGCTTTGTGAAATTCAGTTTTCTTTGCCAATGTTAGTTATTAACAAAAAGCTTGAGGCAGTGGAAAAGCTATCCAGGTATGAAAACCTAGGATGTTCCCTTCAAGGTTGATTCAGCAAGAAATCACTCTGAAAATCATCATATCAACTGTATTAGGTAGGAACTGCAAAAAAAAAAGCTATTAAAAATGTGTTTGGATAATGAGTGTGTGTTTATACATGTGGTGTATTACATATATATAAATATCCTACTTACATTGTATAAGGGAGGACAACTGTTTGGTTTGATACTAAATTATATTTAGAAGTTAATACATATTTAATTTCTGATGCTGTTAAAGCATGTGCAAAGACATTCAGTAATTTCACTGGGCTTTGTAAAGAACTTAAACCTGGATGATTCATTCATGTTATTTATTGCATTCAGAAAATGACATTTACCTGCCTATAAAGACTCTTCCTTCAACTTTTTAAAATCTATGTGCTAATCAGGCTTTTGATTTCCATAATTGGTAGAAAGCTACATGATTCAGTTTGAGAATATTTTTGTTCCTTATTTTATTATATGAGACAGATCAATGCATCATTAGCTCATATTTGAAGAGAGTTTCTTTAGGAATGGCTTTTTATTTTAGTAAACATTGACAGTTTTGTTTCTTCAGCTCCTTGAAAAAACACTTTGTGTGTACTCGTGTTAAGAATGCTCCTACAAATGGTTGGCACAATCCTGTACTCATTAAAGAGGAAATTGAGATTAAAAGAGAAACATACCAGAGAATTATCTGTAAATAAAAGCACATTTAGCACTGTGCTTAAACTGAGCAGGTATTCATGTCTCTTGGAAAATAACCTCTGTGCTCTTTGTATTGCACTTTTTAACAGCACAAACTTGTGTCTTTGTATTATAATCAGAATTCTAATGTCTTTGCATCTTGTCATCTGGCCTCTGGAGTTGAGAATGATATAAACGGGATATAGCTGGTAAATGTCAGGGATGCTGACGAGATGTCAGCAGACCACAGCTGAGAGCTCTGGAATTCAAATCAAGAGAGGCTGATCCTTATCTCAAACGATGTGTTTGAGATCCCTCGCCCCTTACCAAACTTTCTGGGGCTCCAGCACGGGAGGCTGAGGGGACTGTAGGATTTTCCTCTGCTGTAAAGGCTGAAAACTCCTGGAAATTCAGCCCAGTCAGGATGAGAGTCTCTTAATTTAAGTACAAAGAAAACCAGGCAGGCACTTTCTTGTGAGCTTTGAATTTTATGAGTCGCTACTTCCGAGTGTTGTTCCACCTTCTGCACATTTAACCAGAGTCCAAAGGCACTGATGTGCTGTCCTGGTTTAAAAGTAGATGGGAAACTGCTTTGCAGAGACACTAAATGCTATTTTAGGATTAAATCCCTTGAATACCTCAGCTTACTACACAGGTTACAGCAAGATGCTCAACTAATGAATCATCATTGAGCACTTGCATTTGCATAACGGAGGGAAGATGAGGCACCACACAGTGAGGGCAGCCTCTAATTTATGAACAGGAGACCAGATTCATTTTTTTACAACATTTTTTTTCCATTTATGTTTTTATATGTCAATGTAAAAATGTTTCCATGGAGACTGTAAAGGTTTTTATTAAAAGGTCGATAATATACCTCCTACATAATAATTTAAGCAACTTGAGTGAAACCTTATGATCTTGTTTTTCGACATGTTCCAGTTGGCATTTTTCCCCCATTGTAACCTGTGCCAGAAAAATGCAGCAAAACTGCAAAACCTGGGAATATGGCATTGTAGCAGTGTATATATATAGATATAAAAATATTAATGTTTAGGGGTAAAAAATACATTAGCACGATAAAAGTAAGTTGGCTGGGTGCTGTGGTTACGTAATACTTGGTGTTAACATGTAGCATGTACTGCTTATGCTACACCAGCATATTTTGTGATATATAATCCAGTGTTTATCTATATTCAAATTAGAATCTATATTTTTACTCTGCTCCCTGGGGATGTATTATTTAAACAATCTCAGTCACAAAAAATAAACGTAAGGACTAAAGCTAAAATAACTCTGAAGTATTTTTCCCAGTCCTGATTACACTGCACTCTCTGCTGTCTCAATATATCTTTAATTATTATAACTGATCTGAACACAAAAGGGACGGATTCTCAGCTGCAGGGAGCTGGCTTAGCTCCACAGAAAATTCCAGTGGAAGGGGGTTAACTTTCATCAGGAGTAAATCAGACTCAGCTTCATATTTCCTGTCCTATTTTGTCCTGTCCTTTGCATTTTGCTGGTCTGAGCCAAATGGTGAACAAACCCCCGACCTCTGCTCTGTCAGGATTCGCTCTCTTCGCTTTCTCTTTGATGTCTCCTGCTCTTTGGCTCTGGAGAGGAGGCACAAAAAGCTGCAGACACAGGTTGTGCATCGTCACTCCCTTTGGTTCTCAGGCACAACCGCAATGCAAGGGGAGAGCTGAGGGCTGCTGGTGCAGCAGAGGGGTGTGAGGAATATCTGTGCTCTGGGATAACACTCCTCCCAGAGAACATTTGCCCTGAGCGGTAGCTGAGGACACCATAAACCGGAGCTGCATCAACACTCCCGGTCCCCCGCTGTCAACAACACTTCCCTAAACCCCTTCCAGTGCCACTCAGAGAATAACAGACCCACTTCACCTTCCTGAAAGGCAACTCTGTAAGCAGAGGAAACTTCCCAGTATTTGCATAACCTTAATCTTCTGGTGAACATTTGCGGATTCTACACTCTTGCTTTCAGCAGCCAAGTAGCAAACGCAAGGCCTTTTAACTGTGTGCTTTTTGATTAACCAGTAGTATCTGGGAATAATAATTGGTCATGGCCATCCATCCTGCAGGGTTGATTAACTGGGAATAAGCTGCACATTTTTTCTTTCTTTTTTCTTTTTTCTCTCTCTTTCCATTTTTTATTTTTTTTTATTTTTTTTTTTTTAAACTGTAAAGCTTTTCTGTGGTAATTCCACCATTCATTAGGATGGAGAAATTGGCTCCAAACCAAGTACATCTGCCAAAGCCATTATTTCCATCATCACACTCTGCATCAGTCTGCAGTGCAGCCTTGTAGGAAGACAATGTTCTGTCCCCTTGTGGTTCTTAAGTTATGGGTAAGGAGCTTACATATATTAAAAGGAGGGTCTTCACTTAGTCTCTTAATCTTTATGAGCACTAATAATAGTCAACTCCTTTTCCAAAATTTAGAAACACTTGCTTTCAACATAGAAGGGTTGCACATGTTAGAAGATAAGTCTCAGTTCAATGAGATTAGGAGCTCCATGTTTTTGTCAAATACCTACACAATTTAGGTTTTAAAAAGGGGCCTCTGTAGCTTTAATGCATACACTCTTCCCCCTATACTTACATTCTGTATCTTTAAGAGGATAATTGCTGAATTGAAATTTGAGAGTGTTATCTTAATAACCAATTACTCAAATAACTTTGAAATTGGCTTAAATTGGCTCGTCATGCTACATTTACCTGAATCTTTTTATGGGAAAGTTAGGAACAAAAAAAAAAAAAAAAAAGAAAAGAAAAAAAAAATCCTTTGGCAACCTGATTTGTTTAGCATTGCTGGAGGTTCCTGTTTGCAGCAGGGAGAGTGGCCCAGTGTAACCCCAGCATGGACCTCTTGCCCACTCACCTCCGGTATGGTGGAGGAATGTGGTGGGAGGCCAGGATTCCTGGACCCTGCTGCCCCCTCACCCCATGGGCTCTGATCCCCCAAGGACCTGCCCAAACACTGCCTGCTGTGACCTCACTGCAGTTACAACTTCCTCGGGAGGGGCAGAGGAGGGGCAGGCACTGATCTCTGCTCCGTGGGGACCAGGGACAGGACCCCAGGGAATGGCCTGGAGTTGTGTCAGGGGAGGTTTCGGCTGGATATTAGAAAAAGATTCTTCCCTCAGAGGGTGGTTGGGCACTGAACAGGTTCCCCAGGGCAGTGGTCACAGCACCAAGGCTGCCAGAGCTCAAGAGGCATTTGAATGATACTCCAGGGCACAGGGTGGTATTTTGGGGTGTCTTGGGCAGGGCCAGGAGTTGGACTCGATGATCCTTGTGGGTCCCTTCCAACTCATTATATTTTGTGATTCTGTGATTCTGTGCTCACTACAACACAGAGAGGGATTTGGGGATGGGAGGATGGAGAAGATGGAGAAATTTGCCACCTCTTCACAATGCACTTACAGCTCGTGAGCCAACAGTATGGAGAGAAGGAAATGGAGATATTTCCCAGCTCTGCTTATAAGTCATGTTAAAAATAGAGAAAATCAATATAATATTTTTAAAGACTTCATTTATTTAGTAATATGGCTGGACAATATGGATATGGTTCATATGTTTAGTAGTATGAGGTTCTGTGGGGGGATGGCAGACGTTACCCTGCATTCTGCACTCAAGTCCTTTCACCATTTCCTGATACAAGATAGAAAAAAGTAATAAAACTTAAGTAAACTCAAATGCCTTTCCTTAGAACTATTCAGACAACTGAATTTCACAAACATTTTACAATAGATTTGAACAGAACTCATTTACCCTGTGAGCAGGATCTCCAGTTGACACTGACTTTCCAAACTGGCCCATGTGTCTCATGGTTTGAAACTCAGAATTTACCAGTTCAGGTTCATTGTTTTATTGTGGAACACCTGAGTATTTTACCCTGCTATTGGAAGCAGTGGATACAAGATCATATTGCTTACAGCCAACACAGAGGGCATTGCTGGTCGTTAATGGATCGTGTTCTCCATGGCCTGGCTGCTGAGAGGTGGAGCAGCGTCTGGAATGTGATGGATCTGCCGACAAAGCAAAAAATCGTTCTGAATCCTCTTTTGTTTGGCTGCATTACCAAATTTCAGACAAGGAGGGTCCACATATAAAGAACCAAAATTCACAAAAGCAAGTCTGATTTAGGAGGAGTCAGAATAACAAATAAGGTGCTAAATGTTGTGCTCACTCCTGAGCAAGCGGAGACTTATTCCAGAGAGCAGGAAAGATTGAAAGGAGCCCACTGGACCTCCTGAATGCCTGGTACCTTTTGTCCTGATGTGCTGCCTTCACAGAGTGCTATGAAACAGCACAGACTCTGAGGTTTTGGCTTTCTCCTTGATTGTTTTAACTTTTTTTATTTTCATGATGGAGTCTTCCAGGTTAGAATATTCTTCCTCTCCTATTAGATGCTATTCTGTTAAATGGAACATCGTGTTTTCCTATTAGATTATTCTGAATATTTGACCTTTGGATAATCCTAAAGTGCAACATCATTTCCCCGCAGTGTTAGTTTTACCGAGCATCTCAAAATGGAGATAGTTCAAAGTCAGAGTGAAGTTTGAGTTCTGTGATAATAAGGCCTCATTTTTCTGAATGATGTGACAAACAGGAATAAGGGTCAGCTCTATATAACCCTAATCTTGCTCTTAATAATTTCAAATACATTTGTCCTCCAACTAAAAAAGTAGTTTAAGGCTATTCCTTGTCCAGTTTTCTCAGTAGAATATCCAGATTATCTTTCAACACCTGGGAATACCCAGGGGTAAAACTAGATCTTTAACTGCTCATTTTACAAAGTCTTATCGAGTCCTATCAACAGACCCAAACTCTGTCAGGTGAGATAAAATGTCCAAAGCAAGAGTTTGATGATCCAGACTGTATTGGTTTTCTTTGATTCTCAACCTGTGTGAGTATAACAATAAAAATATGTCTTCTAGACTTTTTATGTTCCCTAACCTCTTTTTCTAATCCTCTCCTTCAGATCTTCCACAATTATCACTAAATTAAATAAACTTTTCAAACTCATTCCAATAGCAGGTTAAAATTCAGTTTTGGGTTAGAAGGGAACTTAAAGATCATCTCATTCCCACTCCCTGCCATGGGCAGGGACATCTCCCACTAAACCAGGTTGCTCCAAGCCCCATCCAACGTGGCCTTGGACACTTCCAGGGATGGGGCAGCCATAACTTCTCTGGACAACCAGTTCCAGCAGTCTGAGACAAATCAAGTCTTATACCCTACAAATAATGACCCAACTTCAGCTGATTTTTGTGACATTTCAGCTATCTAGGTCCAAAAAGATGAATTATTAAATTCACCTATTTGTTCCAGACCCTACCCAAAATTTTCATCTTAGATTTGATCATTTCAAATACATCTACTCCAAAGTAAATATTTTCACAGCAACAAAATGTAAACACACATCTTGCCATTTTGTGTGAGGGTAAAGAAAATCGTCCAACGAAGTCAACTAAATGTCCCAAGTTCAAGCCACAAACCGAGTCAACCAACTTCCTACCCTTTCGAACCCTAAACACATCCTTATCTGAGAATAGACATGGAATTTTCTCTCAAAATTATGCACAATATTCATATTTTCTGATGGTTGTCCTTAGCCAAATTCTCCGTGTTTACAGGATTCAACAAGAAAATGTGGTGTTCAACCTGTGGCCATCCCACCTTCACCTCCTACAGCACCTGAGGCTCTTCTGGTCCCTCAGCCACTCATTCCTGTTGCCCTTGTATTCTCCTATGCTGCTTTTTCAGAAGCCACTGGAGAAGAGGTTGGGTTTTGAGAGGGAGATATTCTTGGCTTTGCAAAACACACACTTCTCTGATGATTTTCTGAAGTGCCAAATGGCTCAGGGATTGAGAAAGAATGCACTTTTCCTGAATACTCTTTTTTACTTTTTAATAGAAAGCAGGTTTTATATGGGATCCATAATGGAAGAGGAGAAACCTGAGATTTCTGCAGGCATTTAAGGACATATGTATAGGATTTAGATGAGTCTAAATTCAAGTGCATAGATGATAAATGAAATACCAGCCACAGAGTATTATTTATTTCTGTCTGTAGACTGTTCTACTCTGATTCTTCTTTGAGACCCTGGTCCTGAAGCTACACCTGTGTCAGGTCTTAGAGGGGAGTGAAGCCAGGGTGACATGGCCTGTGGAGAAAAATGCTCCGATTGTAGCTCCTGTCCTAGAGTGGATTTGCTCCAGGAAATCCTCCTCTGGAGCAGCAGCTGTCTCAGCTTCAT
The DNA here is from genome assembly GCF_003984885.1 of Neopelma chrysocephalum. Lineage (NCBI taxonomy): Eukaryota > Metazoa > Chordata > Aves > Passeriformes > Pipridae > Neopelma > Neopelma chrysocephalum. The sequence goes on along the minus strand of NW_020897747.1, from coordinate 390,053 downwards.
GCAGATAACACATTCGTAGCAGTTCATCAGGTCTCATCGTCTGTAACACGAGGAGCTGAATTCCTGCTGGAAACACTGACTCCAATAACGGCACACAGAACTTCGGGACAACCCATGTGTTTCCAGAAATTCCCTTTTAACCAGGAACATACACAGCACCAGCTCAGATCAGGAACGCTTCCAAGGGAATTCGTCAGCCACTGGCTACACAGATGCCTTCTCACAGATGTTGGGAAGAAATGCTCCTGGAAGCCAGTTGGACACGGGTCAGGCACCAACTATCTGCCCATGCTTCATGTGGCCACATCTCTCTGCCTAGTCTGATAAAGATGACAGAAAAGAGAACTTTCATCATCAACCAAGATCTCAGGCTTCTGAGATTCCATCTCAGCCGGCCTTGCTCAGCCCTCAAAGTCCCTCCTAAGCTTCTCATGGAAAAATGGAATTCCAGAACAGCCCATGTGCATCTTTGACTTGTGATACAAACTAAAAAAGATCCCAAGCCTTGATCAAAACCGCAGCATAAAATCCTCCTTGCACAGCAAAAATGCTCATTGGAAACATATACAGGAGACTGCACCATTCCCAACCTGCCAGAATTTCTGCCCCAGAGACCACCAGCCAGGATGGGTGACCCCAGACCTATTTCTCCATGAAATGGGTGTCCCCTCCATCCAAGGCCTTGATGACACAATTATGGTGCAGTTTCAGTTAAAGAAAATTGATAAATTCTCTTGTCCACATAAAAGAAGTCCATACCCCATTTAGCAGTGCAATTTGCCTACCCACCGTCACTAACATAAATCTCCTTTATTAACTGACTAATCTTCCTTCCTTCCATCTTTTTCCTTCAGTCATACTTTCTTTAACCCTCCTTATATTAAGCATAAAGTACAAACCACAAAACCCCACTTCTTTCTTTCTGCTCTTCCTAACTGCAAAAACAATGGTCTTTCATGAGAGCCAGGGCATTTTTCAAGAAGGTTTTTTTTTTGTCTAACCCAACCATTCACTGGACATTTCTGCTGCCAGGTGTGGGCTTGGTCTTCCACACCATGAGAAAGATTTGCTCTTTGCAGTATTTCCCATCCAATTAGAAGCAGGAAATACTGGAAATCTTACAAAAATTTTTTTTACCTCCAAGATTTTCCATTCCAGCTTTCCAGACCCAAGGGGCTCTGGGAGCTGAGGCTGGATAACCACCCGAATCACTGGGCTCTCGTTCAAGCTGCAGCCACCTCAAGCCCACGATAGCTTGGCCATCTCTGTCCCAGCCACCTGCACCATTGTCACCTGCCTTCAGCTGCCTCCATGGGTGTAAATTAGTCTTCCTACATTCCTGTGTGAAAGAGAAGTAAAGGGTTAAAAGAAACCTTATAAGCCAGCCTGGAAGAAGTACGAGGCATACAAGTCTTATGTAAATGTGCAATAAAAATGAGGAAAGGGAAAAAAAAATAATAACTTGAAGATGAGGGTGCTGTTTTTATTCCCAGTGTGGGCTAATAATTAGGGTGAGAATGTCATGCAATGAATTTAAAGCATCTCGCATTTGCTGTAGCCTTTGTTACTGTTTTTACCTCCTATTGGATTAACTTCCCTTCTAACCAATACAATATTTTTCAGCAATAAAGCATTCACTCAATATTCCTTTTCATAAAACCCTCCATGGCTGTAAGAAAACATAATTGGATGTGCACTATCCAGCTTGAGCTTCATAAACATTAAGTCCAACAACATGTTATAAATAATAGTGATACAGAAGATTAGCTCTATTAACCTCCTAACTGAGCTGGAAGCATTAGCCTCTTCCAGAAGAGCTACCGCTCCGCGATGCCGCGCAAAACTCGGTGTCTGCCTTTAATTTCCACCCTTGCTGCTGTTCCCACATCTGCCTTACAGACCTTCCATGCTTCTGGTCCTCTCCAGGTCAAAATGCACAGTGGCAGATTGGCATATTGAGCTATTAATACGTTGCTCTATGCGTTACAGATGTTGCATAAATGAACGGCGCTCTATCACTGCGCCTTGACACGGGGGCCCCAGGGGTGGGAGGCTGAGACCCAGATCTGTCTACAACCTGCCTACTCCGGCAAAAAAAAAAAAAAGAGGGGAAAAAAAAAAGAAAAGGAGAGTTGCCCCTTATTGCAGAATCACATTCCAGCTCGCAGAGTCAATTTTTCAGATGTTCTTGCTTTCCTGTTCCTTGTTCCTTCACTCAGACCTCATCTGGCCGCGGTGAAAAATGATGTGACGCAGTTTTTTATTCTGCACTTGACACCCTTATGGAAGGCAACGTGGCTCATTGATTCCAAACTCCTCAAAGGTCAAGGCACTAGGAACAAAGATTTTTTGGAAGCAGCCCAGGAAAAACTTTAAACCCAGGCCCTGTATACCCAGAAAAAACAGAACTGTTAATTGTTACCCCTTCTGTCGCTATTAAGCCTCGTATGAACACTGAACATATGTTCCCTGATCATGTACTTTTATATTAAAATGTTATTGAGTCACCAGGTGAAATGTGTATTAAGTGCACAGCTGAAAATAGACAGTAGGTTTAAATCTTGACAGCAAACAGCTGTAGGACTTCGAAAACTTAATTCAAATAATGTAATCAATAGGTTATGCTACAATTTCAAGTTTCCCCAAACACTTTCATATGAAAAAGGATATTAATTCATTGGAGATTAGTTCAGCTAAAAGATAGATTTTTCTCTGTCACCTCTAAAACACAGATAAAAAAAGAATTTGAGATGTTTTAAGAAGTGCAAAACATACTTTTCTGGTTTAGCACACCACAAAATCATGTGCCTTTTTATTCCACACTCTCTCACTCTTTCTCCAGTGCAGATTAATAACGATTACTCACTGCACTGTTTACTCATTCTGCAGCTGTACAGGTTTTGAAATGCTAATATGTGAATTATGTTCTCATTTTATCATAAAAATTGGAGAATGGGTCATATCCAAACAAAACAGAGTGTAAGGAGAGAACCTGAGTTTATTCAGGTACACGTAAAACATGCCACAGCCATGGAACCTACGGTGGAATAAAGCCATGGAAAATAAACAGGAATATTTGCATTTGAACCATTGGTTGGGTCCTTCCAGTTGATGTTTTGCAGGAAATTGGGTCTTTATAGAACCACAGACTGTTCTGAGTTGGAAGGGACCTTAAAGATCGTCTCATTCTACTCACTGCCATGGGCAGGGACACCTTCCACTAGCCCAGGTTGCTCCAAACCACGTCCAACCTGGCCTTGAACACTTCCAGGGAAGGGCTTCTTCTCACTGCTGTTGAGGCCATTGTCCATCCATGCATCTTTAGAGTCACTCTTAGGGAAAATCCTCACTTTTTGTGGCCACCAAAGGCTGTAGATGCTATTCCAGACTTGTGTTGGGTGGAGAGCAGGTCAGGAACCACTTCAGGGGGAGGGGGTCCCAATCACAGGGAATTAATTGGTAGTTAATACATATCTGCACCCAGGATTTTGTTACATGGGAAACACCTATTATTAGAAGAGGCCTACATGCATTAAATATATATAAATCACTACATTTATAGGGGTTTGTGTTAAGATACATAGTGCTTTGGTGCAGCAGCATTTTCTGAATCTGGGAGCTCCCAGCACCTCCAGCGCCTTCAGCAGCAGAAACTCTTGAAAACATCATTTCTCACAAAAAATCAGTGGTGTCAAAGGACTATCTCAGCTCTCGCATATGGCAGGGATTCTGTTATTTTTCTTTTCCTCTTTTTCACCTGGATAATCTATTTGGTTACACATTAAATACATGGACACATCGTTTGGGGTTTCTTCCCTTAAGTGAATTTTCCAGGGTAACCATGCTTGTTCTCCTTCTCAGCTTCTCATTATTTTGTAGAGAGGTCTTTAACACCGCAGACCTGTGCCATACAGAAAAATAGTCTCCCTAAACAGGAGTCAGGAATCCTGAAGTCATACTGAAACTTGTTTATGTTCATTCTTTCCTTTCGTTACGAAGAATTTCTCTAGATTTAGCTGAACCAAACCAGAAGATTGTACTGGCATTTTAAAGGGGAAATTATTAAGATCTCCATGAGTTTGTTTTAAGAAAGGGGTTTTTATATGATTTAGTTTTTACCCAGTCTCCAGTAGGTCTTCTGTTTGATTGTATAGGTTACATTAACATTTTAATGATTTTATTTCTATGTGTTTACCGAAAGTTTTTTCATAGGAACTCAGGAAAGGGTCTCACAAGATTTCTAACTTGAATTCAGTGTGATTTACTAGAAAAAGTGAAAATTCCTTCAGTGTGAAGTACTAGATAGAGAGTCTTCTCAAATTATTTTCAATTTGTGTGGATCCTGTTGTATACATACATATTTGTATTTCCATGTGCAAAATGCTTAACAGTAAATTTTGACCCAAAGGATTTTTCTCCTATACAGAAGTGTGTTAACCTGAGTTGTTTCTTGTTATTTTCCTTCAAAAAAATATATGACCTATTATTGAATTGTGGAGAACACAGATTCTCAGTGTCCTTTGAGATCTAACTCCACCTATTTCCTTGGTGTGACATTTGCTGGGGGTTAAGCACCCTGGTTTGGTTTTCTGGGATAGTACAGGAGAAGAGTTGAAAGTCCATCCACAAAGCTCCATGAGCTTATTGCTCTTAAAAAAAGGCAACACTTCATGTCCATGTAGAACAAACCTTCCTGCCCTGGGAAATTTCTTCTTACATGACAGGTAAATCAGATAGAGAAAACTCCACTTATTAATTATCATCTGGTGGGTCCTCATTACCAGATTACTTTTAATCTGCAAGCCAGGCCAGCACAGGGAATGTACTTTTTTCCCCTCTCTGTGCCTTGAATGATGATTTGTTGACTCTCTTTGATATCTGAAGGCATGGAGAAGTTGGATGGGGGAGGTGGAGAGGCAACCTTGACCACGGGGCTTTTTGCTCATGGGCAGGAGAACATTGTGGGGAGCCCAAAATTATCTGCAAAAGGAAAAGGGATTATAGGGAACTGCAGCCTTTGCCTATTGCCAGTGTTGTGCTGTACTGAGAGAAAACTCCAGCAATTCTAATCCCAAAAAGGAGGATCTCTGCCAAATATCATTTGAAGGTACTGTGGGGCTGGGAATTGACCCCTCATTAGAGATGCTGAGATTTCTCTCTTTGGAAGGGTAGTCTTCCAACCCATGGAAATTTATGGGAGGTGAACATGGATATAAAGGTAAAATCTGCCAAAAATTCTACCAGATGGGCAAATTGAGCAAACTGCACTGGAAGTTGTTCTCAGGATGCCAAAAACTTCTTGTTTAGTGCCAAAGAGTTGCAGTTTGAACATCTCTTATATTTTTTGTGCTGCACTGTCTTAGCTGATAAGTCAAATACAGTGTAGAAGATCTATTGCTCAATAGTATCTGTTGATTATTGATTTTTAAATACATATATATATACAAATATATAAATATATATATATAAATATAGCTTAATTGGATTAGTTTGATCAATTTTTATAAATATATTTAGCTGATGCTTCAAACTAAAGTTCAGGTCTCTCTGAGTTACAATTGCTAAAACTATGTAAGAACTAAAAATTAATTTTTTAGAAAGCACGGACAGAAATAAAATATAAGAACTTTAATGTCAGAGGCTGTTAGGTACTTTTTTCCTTTAATATATTTCCTGAGATTAATATAGAACCATGGAAGGGCTTGGGTTGGAAAAGAACCTAAAGATCATCAAGTTCCACCCCCTTGCATGGGCAGGGACACCTTCCACTAGCCCAGGTTGTTCCAAGCCCCATCCAATCTGGCCTTGGACACTTCCAGGGATGGGGCAGCCACAGCTTCTCTGGGCAACCTGTGGCAGGGCCTCACCAGGGTCTCACCCTCACAGGGAAGAATTCCTTCCATATATCTATCCTAAACTTCTCCTCTTTCAGTTTGAATTAGTAAGTGTACATTTATCCTACTGGGATCCCACAGATTACAGATTCCCATTTCCAGAATGGATACTCCTGAAAGGCAGCAGGAACTGGGAGCAGCTTGAGAGCATCATTTCAGAGGAACCATAGAGCAGACAGTTTTATTGTTGAAATAGCTTAAAAATAGTTTTGAAATAGCTTTAAAAGTAGCTTAAAAATGCTGCTGGAAAGCAGAATCATAAACCCAGGTAACCAATAGTTATATGAGAACCCTGATCCACCTGGGACATCATTGCTTTGCAAAGGGGCAAAATCTGACTTGCTGCAGGGGGACAAAACCCTCTGGAAAGATGAAGCTTCTGAATGAAGGGCATGATCCTAAATTGGGGAGCTTTGTCCATTAAGAAACCCAACTGCAGAAAGGTTTGTAAAAGGAAGAGCTTCAGGCAGTATCACCTGAAACCCAAAACATTGTTCTGGAAACAGGCAATAGTGACTCAAACTTTTCTTTTGGACCTGCAGGAAGGGCTCTGAACAACATCTCAGCTGTCTTGATGAGAATTTGGGTTTCTCACGGAGTTTTGAGTCAGGACTAGCTACTTAAAACTCCATTTAGAACTTAAAGCAGAAAGATTGATTTTCTGATGAAGCCCATGGGGACATTTCTCAACCAAGTTAAATGAAAAGGAAATAAATTTTGGAGGAAATTGAGAAAGAGTCTTCTTTGACTTTTTTCTCCCCAAATTGCTTTATATTTTTCTTTATCTTCTGTGGTCCTTTTTGCAAGCAACCATCCTCCCCATGCACAGCAGCTCTGAGCTGTCTCCCATAGCAGGATGCAACTGCACCAGTGGTTGCAAACACCTCGCATCCCTTCTCCCATTGCTCTGATATTGGAAATATCTATGGATGTACCCCCTTCCTCAAAGCTCCTCTAATGCCAACCATCAGCTGGGTGAGGAGACTAAACCAGGAGGAAAAAAAAAAGAGGAATAAAAACAGCAGACCTGGGAATAGATACATTAAGCGTTCTATTGTGCTTGCCCCAAAATGATATTCCTGGGAATTTACGCAACATTTTATTGCTTGCTGTATTTAGAAATATATACTTCATCCAACTCTTCTTTACACAGTGGTGCTGCTAAACTTTTAGCATATTTTATGTGTTCAAATAAACCTGAGAGCATGGCTTGCAATGCTAAAGAAAAGGCAGTAATTTACTGGCAAAACTTGATATCACACTTGTAGTCTTTACCCAGAGCCCGACATTGTTCTGTTTGCTAATTGTAAACCTTGTAACTTTTCCAATGAGCACAGAAGTCTTGTTTTACATCTGGGCTAAGGCTTGAACCAAGATGGAATATCACAAGTAGCCATAAGAGAGTTCAGGATCTTAAGGCATGACTAAACCTAAGAATTTCTAGTATCTAACAAAAATGGTTAAAAAGCATGAAACTATCCATGATTCAGGCCAGTGCTGGGGAGCAGAGAGGGAGAGGGGTAAGGATGTTGGCAGCCTGGTGTCTCTAGGAGATGCTTCAGAGTGCAGCTCCAGCATCTACAGCCTCTATAGCAACAATTTTCATAGGACCTTCCCTCCTCCAACAGAAATTTTGAGATTAAAGAGGTGTAATCTCACCTTTATTTCAGATATTGTTGTCAATGAGTATTTCAAAATGTTCTTTAAAAACTCAGGGAAAGGACATCTTCTGACTCCTGTGGTCACTTGGCTGGGCACAGGCTTACCTGATCACCCTTCCAAATGGGCTAATCAGCCTCCCCATGTTTTTTGGTGGTTTTGTTTTTGTTTTTTTTTTTTTTCAGGAACATGATAAAATGCTGCCTTTCTGGGGGATTTCTGCTTGCAATGATGTTTGCTCTGTCTGTGCCTGGGAAAGACGGACCCTGCGGTCACCCCTGGAACCCAGACCCGGCATCACACCAGGCACTGTCACATCTTCTGCAGGCACAGCCCACAACCCAAGTGGTCTGAGCCAAGCCATCTCAGATTTAGAAAAGTGAACTTAATCTTGGGCTGCCAGCTCAAATTTTCCCCACAGTTTCACGGAGCAGCCTTATTTTCCCTTAGGAAAAAAACTGTGGGCTTCTAGCAAACCTTGGTAAGGAGTTATTTTGTTTGCTTTTGCAAGACTATCAACAAACCAAACTATGTAGGCTTGTCTTTAATTGTGAAACTTTTCCTGTCACGCATTTTCCAGCTTCAGAGAAACAAGGCCACCGTGTGTGAAATGTGAAGGTTTGAAGGATTTGTCCTTTGGATGCCATTAACCTCTCCATTGATGTTTTAAGCTCAATAACTGCCACTGTGGCTGTAAACTGGCATAAGCCCTATGGAAAGCCCCCAGACATGAAGGAAACTTTCCACCTTTCACACAGTGGTGTCTTCATGCCAGTGACATGGTTTATCACTGCAAAGAGACAAGAGAGAGAAAGAGGAAAAATCCTCTGGTTGTCCTTCATCACACAGCTCGTCCTGGAGCCTGGGCCTGTAGTTGGAACAAACTAACAGAACAAACTAACAAATACTGCTAAAGGTTGAGAAAACAAAGCCATAAACCACAGGCGTGACTTTTTCCCCTCTTGCATAGACTGGATGACAGGATTGCTCTGGTGGTTGGTTCAGTGTGACTATGATGGGACATGGTAGAAAGAGAGCTTGTGCCAGCACTAAAAACACAGCAAAGGCATTTCCAGGCATGTCAGAAAAGCAGGACTTTTCCAGGTGCTGCATGAAACCAGGCACGACAGAGAATGTACCAGATGGTCATTGAATGGTTTGGGTTGGAAGGGACCTTTAGAGGTAAACCACCCCAACCCTCCTGCAATGAACACAGACATCTCCAACCAGATCAGGTCAAACTGGCAGAGGGAGCCTTCTGTGGCTTTTTCCTCTGTTTTGTGTGAAGACTGATGCAATCAGTCCTCAGCACAACCTCTGACCATGGCCATGGGTGGCTGCCCCTCCTTCACCACCAGGGTCAAACAGCTGTTGGTACAACCAAGTACCAGAGCTTCACAACATGGTTTAGTGGCTACGGTGGTATTTGGTCAAAGGTTGGACTTGATGATCTTGGAGGTCTTTTTCAACCTCCTCCCCTATGAGGTAAGGCTAAGAAAAGTGGGATTGTTCAGCCTGGAGAGGAGAAGGCTTCGGGGTGGCCTAATTGTGGCCTTCCAGTGCCTACAGGAAAGATGGAGGGAGATGATTTATGAGGGTCTGGACCGACAAGATAAGGGGGAATGGCTTCAGAGAGTAGGTTTAGATTGGAAAAAATTCTTGACTGTGAAGGTGGTGAGGCCCTGGCACAGGTTGCCCAGAGAAGCTGTGGCTGCCCCATCCCTGGAAGTGTCCAAGGCCAGGTTGGACGGGGCTTGGAACAACCTGGTCTAGTGGAAGGTGTCCCTGCCCATGGCAGGAGGTGGGACTGGATGGGCTTTAAGTTCCTTTCCAACCCTTAATATTCTATGATTCTATGATTCTATAAGTGAATCCAGGGCTGGGGTGACTCCTTCCTCAGCTCCTGCCATCCGTGCTCATGGCTCTGGGTGCAGAGCAGCCATGACTGTGGCAGGAGAGAGGGTGTTCTTCTACAAATATTTATGCTATCTCACTATGAAAGATATTTTGTTCCTGATAGTGGAAATCACTGTGGAAATAGACAGGCAAAGACAAAAATAAGCATTTCTGGGAATTTAAGGGATGTCCATGTGAAGGCCACTTTCTGTTATAACATCAGAAGTTTTTATAGCTGTCTGAAGGAGATAGTGTCCTTTATTTTGTACAGTCCATGAGAGCAGCTAAGGAAGGAAAATGAAGATACTTCTCCTGTGGATCTTCCTATAGGTGTTTCTGAAGAGCAACATAACAAATATATGGTTTTATCTGGACAAATCCACCAACTCCTTGCATTGGAAACACTTGAGGGGTGGGTGGAAGGCAGTTGTCCAGTTCAGGCTCGCCAGAACAATTCTGACCAAACTGCATTTTGGAGTTTCTAATATCACCTAACAGTAAAAAATCCTTCATTTTTAGCACTGCTGACACAATTTTAGCATCTTAAACAATACCTTTGTGCTGTGTAGCTTACATTGTAGAACCACATTTCCTTCCACAGTGCTCCACGAAGTCACTGAAGGGCTGACTTTAATTAAGAGCAGGTTCAGAAACACAATTATATATGAAGGTGCATGGAAGACAGAGAGCAAAGATGCAGAAAGTTCAAGGCCCACGTGCTGGTGCTGGAAGATGAGCAGAGGTTTGCTGCAGGCAGGTATTAGTTTTCATGAAAGTGCTGGAGAAATCCCTGAGGCTGTCGGGGAGCTTGTACTGGAAAGGAGTTGAAGTTACACCAGGAGAAAAACTTCTGATATGGGATTTTGAAGCACAGCAGCTTCCTCAGGCTGGTGCCCTGCTATCACTTTCCAAATTGGGTACCAAATCTCAGTACCTAAATGCCTTAATTGTTTTCCCAGGGAAGGTAACAGAAGGTAATCAGTACATGCAACTGCACAAACCTTATGTTATCTTTATTAAAACAAGCTACAAAATTACCTATATTTTATGCCTGGGAAGATTTTTTGACATATTCAGAGATGAGCATGTGTTAAAATAATCATTTAGAAAAAAAATAAACCTCAGAATATTAGAAAAGTCACTTCCTTTTTAAATTATTGCTTCTAAGCAGTACTAAGAAAACTACAGCCCAGAAAGTAACTTTTCAGTGTTGATACTGAAACCTGAAGGAATTATTCAGGTTAAAAATGATCACATTGATGATGAACAATATTAACCATAAAGAAACCTCCGTCCTTTGTGCATTTAGCGACGGGCTCACATTTTCCCCTTTGCAGATGTTACAATGAGGGTGTCAACACTTTGATTTCTTTGTCTGTACATTTAGAATTATGGCTGCTCCACAAATTGCTAACGTGCTCAGAAGACGTGGGCCCAGCTGCAGTGCACATGAGTTCAAGCTCCTGCCCGGGCCTCATGTTTCACCATGACCTCAGTTTCCTGTGCTGAATGGGAACCAACGCGAGCGAGCACTTGTAAAACTGTTTTTGAAGAGTGAAGTTATGAAGAGGTGCTGCAGTGTCAAACATCTGTTTCATCCATTACACTCAAATAGCAGCGGTGACTGTACAGTAGGGCAAGAGCCCTCAATAAATTAAAATCCTCTCGTGGCTACGCTTTCCTGACTCTCTTGAGCCGCCTTGGCTCTTGTGCCAATTTGAACCATGAAATAAGAAGCTAAAAAAGAGAACAGAAATTTTGCTTATTCTGAGATAGCTCCTCACTCCATCAGTAATTAGGAGTTTCTTACACTTTTGCAGGATTGTTTTTAGGCTAAGAAACATGTGGTTTCATCGGTCAATTAATATTTGCAAATGCTCATGGCCAAAACTGGAATTTCAATTTTTGCTTAAAGTAATAGTGGGAGAAAATAACAAACTTTTTTTTTTTTTAGAAAGTTGTGCAGTTTACAGATGTAAAAGTGCTGAAATTCTATACTTGTGATTTCTGGAACCCAATAGAGTTAATTACATTAAGATATATCCTGTAACTGCACCGCATATCTCTTGTCAAATTTGGCATGTACGTTAATTACCTAAGGAAAAATACATGTTGGCTTAATGGGATGGTTGTTTATTGTGATAAAATATAAATTGTATTCCAGACAAGATATGTAGTGCAAAATAAGCAAAATCTTAAAACCAGAGATCTATTTATAGCCAGGAGGGGAGTGGGGGTCTGGAAACAAACATGTCAAACCAGGCTGAGAAAATGTTGAGAGGCTGCAAAGTTGCTCACCTCGGGGTTATTGGTTCAAATATTGCTGCGTTAGTCATGTTCACCAGAAGCTGTTACCACCTGATGGATCTGCAGTGGCTGGAATGGAATAGGTGTCCAAAATCCATCCCTACAGTCACTGGCACCATCACTGCTGTTACTGTGTCAATGCGTGGTCCTTCCCGCCCTAACAATCCTCCCTGTTTGCTCCAGTCCCTGTTCAGGCAACGTGAATCCACTGGAGCAAATCTCTGGTCCAGTCTGTTGAGGGACCATCATCACACCACTTGGGTTGGGTCATCTGTCTTTCTTTCAGCTATACATCACAGGATCACAGAATATGCTGAGTTGGAAGGGACCCAGAAGGATCATCAACCCTTAGCCCCAAGAGTCACACCATGTGCCTGAGAGCATCATCCAAACACTCCTTGAGCTCTGTCAGCCTTGTTGCTGTGACCACTGTGCCCTGGGGAGCCTGTTCAGTGCCCAACCATCCTCTGGGGGAAGAAGATTTTTCTAATATCCAACATAACCCTCCCCTGACACAACTTCAGGCCATACCCTGGGGAATGTGGGACATGTAGGAAAAAAAATGAATATGAGAAAGATAGATGTGTAGGAGCAAAACCCTGCACAGGGGTTTAAGAAGACAAATGGAGGGACTGATGGTCCCTTTTGGGCCTAGAATGGTTTTGGTGAGGAAAACTGAAGCTTTTGAGCTAAAAGATATCAGGATTAATGACCAGCATGTTCAAATGAACCAAACTGAATGCTGTCCAAGCTATTTTACCTCCCAAATGTGTTTTATCATACATATCACCCACCTTAATTATGTTGGATTTAATGCCATGCTAATACGGCAATATTGCCCTTGGACCCTGTGCATCCCCAGCACTTTTGCCTTCCTTTCACTCTCCCCAGACAGAGGAACATACAGGACTTTATCACAAAATCCTTATCAAAATACCAACTCTCACGTGTGTTTCAAAGGATCTTTAACCCCTGATAGAGATCTGGCCTCCCACCCCTCTGCAAAATGCTCTGCACTGGCTTAAACAATTCAACTTCCTGACCCAACAACATGCTGGAAGGAAAAGGACTGTTTTCCATTTAGTGGCCAAAATACTTTGCAGGTTTCTACAAGTTTATCCATAAGCTCTATAATGATGCACTGCAGTTGTATGTTCACACAGTCAGGGAAAAAAAATAAATTAAAGGAGGTTTGGTTTTAGTGGACTGTATGTCACATAATACAATATAATCTCTTCAGAGTCAGGATAGAGTTTCTGATTCAGCTGGAAAAGTAGCCTCTAGAAAAAAAAATAGAGATCATTTTGTGGCTGCAGTTAGTGACATAAACAAAAATAATCATATTCTGAAAAAATATTTGGCTACAAAATGTGATAAATATCATATACTCCCTGCGTGGATGAGGAAGTCATGGGATTCAGACAGAGCAGGGCACAAACATAAAGTTAACAAATGGAAGGGTGGCTGAAAATTCCAGCAGCCTTCCTGCTGGTTTGCTGGTGAAGATGGCCCACAAAGCAGAGTTCAGTCTTTGAACTTCTCTGTAAACTCATTCCCTTGGTGTAGATACAGATTGAAGTCTTAAGGTTGGAATGGGCACCATGAAAGAGAGAGATAAAAAAATTGCTCCGTTTTTCAAAGTGATTTAGGGATTTACACATTTTCTGGTGCAAACTGGAGTCATTCCACTGACTGACTGGTTTGACTAAGAATCGTGGAAAAGAACAAGCAAAATACAAATATGAAGCAAAAACTAGAAATTCTTGGCACTTGGGGATTTGTGTTGGCCAAATGACGAGACTGAATCCCAGAACCTCTGTTTGGAGAGGATATGAAGTCATTGTTCAAATGTGCACGTAAACTGGATCTAGAGGGATAAGATTTAAAAAAATTTACAGAGTTCAATCTTGTAAAACTATCAATTATACAAGACTGTTTGTGTCTGTTTCTGTGAATTTTTCTGTAGAACACATGTTTTCCTTTACTTCTGGGTAGACCACGGAGCTGGCAGAGAAACTGGTAGGCTACTAAAAACAAGGGGCCAAAGATCTGCTTAGTAAACACTTTGTGGCTTCATTAACAAAGCACTTACTGTAGGAGGAGTGGGATTGACGCTGTGAAGTAGGTGCACGGATTGAGTTTATGAATCCATCTGCGTTTTGCAGATGAATCCTTTTGCCATTCTTTGAAAGCAATGCTTTGAGTGTCAGGAAAGTGGATTTTCTTCTTCTGGGACCATGCAGCATCTCTGCTTTTATGATACTTAATTTAAGTTAAGTTAGATGAGATAAATGCAGGCTGAAGTGTGCTCTGGGTGAATCGTTTTACCGCACTTTGACAGGGACATGGTTAATGTTTTATATTTCTCTGCTTAGACTGAAAAAAACTTAATAAAAACCAAAATTTAAAGATTTTGCTGATTTCCCAATATTCTGCACTACCAAAGCATAAAGCAAGGTTAAACTCAGAAGATGTGGAATCCAAGATATGGAATCCAGCATTTTCCAAGGTTGGACATGGTGAGCTGCTCACCGGATGGTGTGTGACATTCCTGGTGCTGTGGGAGATCAACTGGTAAGTGTCAAAATGACATTAAATTTTGGGTTAAATCATACAAAATCATTGTGATGTGGTGCAGTTTACGCGTCTCCCTCATAGTATCATTTTGTTCCACCCCTCTGCCATGGGAAGGGACACCTTCCACCAGCCCAGGTTGCTCCAAGCCCTGTCCAACCTGGCCTTGAATACTTCCAGAGATGGGGAATTGAGCAACCTGCTCTGGTGGGAGATAATCTCTACTTTTTGAGTTATCTAGTTTAATTTTCTGGAAAGTGAGATATTGTAGGATGGTGCTTTCAGGGCTCTGCACTTCCTGGAGGTTCATGGTTGTTTGCTTGGCCTTTTGCGCTGATTCAACATCTCTGAATGTCCCCCAAGCTCTCCTTTCTGCTAGAAATAAATCAGAAATTAAAAAACAAGTTTCAAAGTGGATTGTGGTGTTCCTAATACCACACTTCACTCCACCTCCAGCAGTACTGTTGGACCTTGTTAAAGCAAGTTTACAATTGTCTGCTACCCTAAAACATTAAATCCAGTGGTTCCTTCTGGCTCTTTTCTCATGGTAAGCTTTAGGAAAGTGTCAGAAATTACAAATAGTAAAGCAGTCTAATAAAAGAAGTTTATGTATGTGGAGAAGTCTGTTAGCCTGAATTTGCTGAGGAATTACCCTTCTCCCTAGAGCTTACTCCTGCATCAAATTGATTACCAGATAGCTGAATTTGGAGATGAGTTTGTAGGATAGAACTGATGGATAGTCAATGTTCTGTTCAATCTGGTGTGTTTCTACCACAAAATATTCAATTACATTGGAATATTGTTTCCAGGATCAGTGGGACGTAGTCATGGGCGCATTTTAAAAGGTAGAGTGGTTTTGTTGCCTGAACTATGCTCCTTAAAAATAGAAAAACAGAAGAAATAAGAGTTTTGTCCCAAGTCTATCAAATTTCTTCACTGTGCCAAATTGAGTTGGAAAATCATGAGAACCTCTCCTGTAAAACTTCTGGTGCTTCCTGCTCCAGCTTATGCTGTAAAAGCACTCACACAGCTTTTCATGTGGTACTTTGACATCCTCCTGCCATGCTCGGCCGGGAGTCAGCAGCACAGAGATGCTCAAAAGCACAAACCACCAAAGAGGATGGAAAGAAACACGGGGGTTCCTTGTACAGGTTGTTTTATTTATTACTTCATTTGCATTTTTGCTAAGATAGCAGGAAATACTCTGGGTTTAAATGCTAAGTGGCAATACCATTGTTTCGATCCCGTAGCTCTTTTTCTTTGCCAAAAACCCAGGCACAAAAACCCCTGGACACGGTTGCTCGTGGGGCACGTCCTGGATGCCTCTCCCCAACAGCAAACTCACAGGCTGAAAACCAGAGGGAAACCCTACAGATTAATTCACAGTTGAGCTCAATCCCAGCCCTTCATTCCCATGGTTTTTAAGACCATGTGTGGTTTTTTGTGCAACCACAGGCAGGATCAGGTTGGTGGCACCGAGTGGAAAAGGCGACGCGATCCCTCCCAGCCGCCAGAGATGGAAGAGAAAAGGTCCCGTGCAGCCAGAGGAGCAGTCAGCAAAATGAAAGGTTAGCAATTTGTCAGGTTAAACAAACCTCTCAGAGTTTCCCATTTGCTATTTGAACACTTGTCAAGTTATGGAAAAGCATTTTAATTAACAACTCTCAGGTTTTAAAACAGAAATCAATGAGGTGCACGTACTTCTTTAAGTGATGTCCAGAGTTTTCCTCCAAAGTTACAGTTTGACAGGTTTCCATTAAGTTTATTGACTTGAGAAGATGTGATTGTGTTTTAATATGAAGAATTAATAAAAGATATATGAACTTATATTTATATAACCCAGTACAAAAGGGTCAGTGCATTTCCCGCTCTGATTTTCTTCACAGTTTAGATTTAAATGAATTTGATTCTTCAAGAAAAAGCATCATGACATAAAGGCATAACCCCCATACTCTTTGCCTCCCGTCACCCTCATGCACTGAACAAAAAAGAGGGGAAAAAAGAGAAGGAAAAGGAAAAAATAAAACTTAGACTATCTTAATTTGTATTGACTTCATTATTCTCTAGATAAAAGGCTACTCAACATAAATGAGGACTCTGAGTTCAAACTTTTAAAGAATTCACATATTTACATCAATTTTTAAAAGGTTTTATAACTAATGAACTCAGATTTCTTTTGGCATAGCATAAAATCCATTTGTACAGTTTTTAATTAAGAATGCAGCCTACGCAATTAAAATTAAGGGTAGAGACTTCATCAGATGTCCTGTGAGAACTGCAGTCGAAAAAATTATGTTAATGCTGAATGTCCTAAAAGCATTCTCTGAATGCTGGAAACACTTTGTGAGGAATTATTTCTGCTATACAATAAGGATTTATTTAAAGTTGAAAATTAGGAACTTTTAATTTTGGTGTGTTAGGACCTTATTTATCACTAATGGCTTTAGCATTTGTGATAGTGCTTTCAAAGCTGATGGAATAATTTAAAACTGCCTGAATGTTCCTAAAAATTCATATCTGTGTATAAAGGTATATATATATACACACATGTATAGAGAGACTGAGACAAGCACACAATCTATAATGCAAATAATGCAGAAGTAGCCGAGGGAATTCCTAATGCAAATTTTAATATTTAAAGTGACAAGAACCATTATTGGGAATATTAAGACCCTTCTTTGTTGAAATGATTAAAATTCCATTTGAAATAATGAATGAAATGCACACAGGAAAATTATAAATAACTAATTTCAAAGTTGTTTAGGCTGTATAGAAGATTAAGTTTGATGTAACCGTAAGGTGTTAAATGAGCTCCCTAGAAAACAGTTTTCTCTTTAGGAAGTGATGCACTGTGATCAATAGTGGGGTGGGTTTTCCCATTTCCAACTCTGGAAACAATTCCTTCACAATTCCTGATTGTAACTGGGTTTTTCAGTGTGGGAGATACTCAGGGAGGAGTATGGATAGTGAGCTGAGAGCGCGTGCGAGCGAGATGATACCAAGACAAAACAAAGACGTGATCCATTGCTCTGTAATATCGACCTCTTCCTTCACATTGGGGGCAGGGATTTGCTTTCTTCCCTTTTCCTTTTTTCCCTTTTTCCTTTCAACATGGCTTAATGCAATAAAAATGTTTTATATTTAGAAGAGTAACAAGGGAGCTGAGGCTTAGTTTTGGAAGGCGAGCCAAATTTCGTAAGGATTTTAAAGTGTAGAATAAGAAGGTTTGGCTCACAGAATAAGTCATTTCCAAGCCAAAGACCTGACATGAATAAATGTGCAAAGAAGAGAGGGGGAGACAGGTTTTGGGGAGGAAAGAGGTTGTGGTGATGGATACAAACCAGGCAGGAAGGAGCGTAGGATGTGATGACCATGACTCATGATGGAGAGCTGTTGGACACACTGGGATGGGCAACCACTCACTGTGCCTTGATCACATGAAGAGGATTTTATAAAACAAAGTTATTAGGGCTGAAATCCATGAATTTTAATACTTAAACTCAACGGGGTTTAAAACATGGATGTAGGGTAGAATAAGGTGCTTTTCACTCAAGTGAGAGGTCACCAAAATTCAGCTGCGGTTCTCAGGTCGATGAGCTTTGTAGTCTCATCTCTGTTACTCATAGCCAGTAGAGCTCATAAAAAAACCCAGTTTTAATCTTTTTTAGCTATCAGACATTAGTCAAAAAGGGAAAAAGATGCTCACAGCTGAGTTATAGGTGGCTCTTATGTTTGGAGAGGCCAGTCAACAGCTCCCAGCTAAATCATAAATAGCACAACGCTTACATAGCACCCACCACGGAGGTAATTCTCCTCTAATTTACATCGGGTTTACATCATTTTAGCTTTTCCATTTTCAGTGGAGCTGCTGGAGATTTACTTGTTTATGAATCAGAGCAGAATCAGGCCCCCAAATGGCTGCATATGGCCAAAGATAACATTCTGGCCACAAACCTCATTTTTGTTCTTTCTTCCACCCACAACCCAATAAAATTACACAAGACCTGGACCTGAGAGGCCCCCAGATCCGGGCCAAAAATAAATACAAAAATACAATAAAATTTTAATGTGGAGGCCTCGTGCAATTTTTAACTAGTGCAATATTTAACTGTATGAACAAAAGATGAAACAGCAGCCAAAAAATACATTTCACCTATAATTCCATAAGAACATAGGAAGAAAGAGCAAGGAAAAGGAGGAAAAATCCTTCCATAAAATAACAGTAATACTCAGGAACTTTAAAATACCCATAAAATTACAGTACTAAATTATTAGTGCCCATTTTAGATATTCTTTAAGTTTCTCAGAAGCATTTGATGAAAGGCTGTCAAGAGTTTCAAAATGAGGGGAATAAAGTGAGGCCAAGGAAAAAGAACTATTAAGAATATTAAAAGCAACGTGCCTGATCCACTGGTGCCAGTGCCTGGCAAGCCAAAGGAGGCATGTCTCAGCCCCCAGGAACATCTTTTCCTGACAGCAGCATCACACCACCATTGGGACTTCCTGCAGTGGATGCAGGAACCCATTCCCATGGGTGATCCCTTCAGGAGATGGTGTTGGAATGGATGTGTGGCTCCTGTGGTCACACCAATGCAGTGGCTTTGCTGAGTCAATGCCCAAAGAAAGGATAAAAATCCTCTTAGTAGCAATCCAGGGTTTCAAGCATCGTGAGTATCTTAAAGCAGCCAAATCAACCCAAATGAACCCAACCCAATCAAACCATGGGGAGAGAAACACAGGCCAACCAGTCCTGCTGTGACATCTTACTCCAAAAATCAGCACAGTTGGTCCTTCAGGCATTCCTGGCTTGCCCAAAGCTGGGTGAAAGTCTGAGAATTTCAGAAAAGAAGAAACGCAGTACAAAAAAAGCCTGGGGTTGATAAGGAAAATGCAGAATTAGGTCTTTTTCTTTCTAATTAGGACTGTAGGAGTTGCCACCAAACTGAAAGGGTTATTGGCCTTATCGGGGCCAACCCAGTTTCTCCAAAGGAGTGAGCAGGTCCACTGTGATTTGCCTTCAGGAAAATTCCCTGCAAAACTGCAAGAGTCAGAGCTTGTGTCATAAATATACGGAACTTAATGTAATGATTTATAATTTATATGGCTGGACGATCTATTCTGACTCTTCTTAAGATCTTCCCCTCATTTGGCAAAATACCAAAGCTTGTGGGGATTTTTTTAGTAGGATTTTAAGCATATGCTTAAAACTGTATTGAGCACTTGTTGATGGCAGCACTTGAATTACTCCTGTCTGATAATGTGAATATTAAAAAATGTTTATGTTTACCCACAGCCTTTTAATTGTCAAGTTCAGTTTGGAGTTTTGAGAGAATCTATCTACGCACAGATTAAAAAAGACTTTTTATCATGAGTGATGAGGATTCATTTTAGAGTTGCTGGATGTGCTATGAGTTTGGACAAACACCCCTTCTGTGGGTGTTTGGACAGGAAGGGTACTGTGCTGGGATTTGTATTTTATATCAAATTTAGCTTTGGCTAGATGGACCTTTCAGATCCCTGTGCCTCAGTTTCTGCAGCTGGATCATGGAGCAGACACCCCTGGAAAAGTGCTGTGAGCACTGGGATGAACTGTTTCATGTAGCACTGGCTGTTATTATCTCTGCTCAGCCTCAGGTGGATTTTTTCCCAGGGTTATTAGGTAATTGATAATCCCTCAGACAGAGACAGAGGAATGAAAAAGCAGTAGGCAGAGAGGCTGTTTTTCTGGATTTGTTTTCCTATGTTTAGCTTGTAATCTGTGTATGGAAGTAAATGTACTGTTGAAAACAGAGAGGATTGGAAAGCAGTGAATGCTAAAGGTGACTGTGTGCACTCCTGAAAGAGATATAGTGCAGACGGAGCAGTCACAGACTGTGCCATCAATTCCCTCTAAACCATGACCTGGAGAAATCACCTTCCAGTTGACAGGGGCTTAGGCAATATTTCAGAATCTGGTCAAGATTTTACAACACCAGATACTGTTTCATTCTCCGGGCTTTCTCTGACCAAAGAATTTTTAACTGGGGCAAACTGTCAAGTATGCGGTGGTTTTGTAAAGCAGGACTGCAAGCCAAGGAAAACTCGGCCCAGAACACCACATTTATTGATAAAGGGCCTGCACAGCAATAACGAGATGGACAAACGCTGTAAAAAACGGCTGGGGAGGGTGGGGGGAGGTGGGGAAGGGGCTTTGTCAGGGCTGGTGCTGCTCAGCTTCCCAGCCAGGATTGGGACTCCAGCCACAAAGTCCTGCCTTGGCTTCAGAAATCTTCTGGTGCTTTGGCATAAAAACATAAATCAGAGCAGATGCAAGTTTGCTCGAAGACTTTTCCCATGCTGGAGAATTTTCACGTTCCCTGCCAAAGTCTGTGTTGCAACCTTTGGCATGCAAGTGTTGTAAGGTTGTTTTGTTTTGTTTTTTTTTTTATAAAACTTTGTGATAATCATGAGCCAGATCTCATAGTGTAGCAATCTTGTGGTGCTTCAAGTTTAGTCATTCAGCAAAAGTTCTGCATTTCTTCTCCTGGTTAAATGAAATGCCTCCATTTTTCTTAATTGTTTCTGACATTTCACCCATTATTCCCTGAGCCTCCTCAAAGGCTGTGAGTAACTCGTAATTCTCTTAGAAAGCAAATGTGAGCTGCAGAAATATAAACACCATGGCAGTCCCCAAAATAGGGATGGTGGGGTGTGCAAGGAGCAAAGCAAAGAGAGATCAAAAAATACATATTTGCTACGGTTGGTGTGGCAACTAAAAGACTTGGGCTGATTCCTCCTCTTCCAGATATCCAGAACTAAACATCAGGACCAATTAAAAAACTGTGGTCTTTTGTAAATTACTCCCAGAAGAAATCTTGGAAATCTTTCATTTTAGTCATTTCGGTCCAGTGAACCATAAAGCCATTATGAATGAACAAAAATACTAGAGAGAAAATTGAAATACAACAGTAATTAACAATATGAATATATCAAAATCCAACCCAACGGGCAGGATGGGGCCATCAGATGTTTTAACACGGAGTTGAGTGACGGGCAGGTAGGGCACCTTTGATGTCACTTTTCCACCAAGGAGTGACTGAAAGATGAGCAGTTGCTCCTGATAGAGGGATGTTTTCATCATTTCTGTCTAAAAACCTTCTACTCAAGGTGCCCATCTTGTTTACCTTCGAATAATAAGTAATAATTCTCATTTTAGGATCTTCTTTCCTGTTGCCATATGCTAAATGTCAACAAAGGATTATAGGAAAAATCATTGGAAATGTGCAGCTATCACAAATAGAGATTTCCCTCTGGGTTCTCTAATACTTTACAGACAAATGTTAAAGATTTATTGCACATGAACATCAAACATGGTTTTACTACAGTTCTCATTTGGATCAAATTGACACATTTTACATTCATTTTAGCCTAATGAGATTCTTTCACTACACATTATATTCCAAGTGACCTCGTACATGAAATTTGTGGCATGGAACAAACCCACTGGTATAACAAAGCCCTTTTTCAACCAACTTTTGGACTTTTTAGAAAAGAAAGAGTTTAGCAAGGTCATGAGTCTTGAACATACATTTATTCATCAGCAGTCAGGGAAAAAATAACACAAATGTTGTGTATATTATCACATTTTGCCAAATTCTCATTTTCAATGTTCACACTTCAGGAGCCTTTTGAACTTTGATTACAATCAGAATATTCAACAGTTTGGGTATAGTCCAGATATTTATATTTATACCTGAAATATCAATTTCTGCAGAATTCCTGGAAGAATTTAGCCTCTGGTGATCAGAATCAGGCCACAAATAACTGATTGAATCCCAGCTGCTGGAATCTGACTTCTGATAGCAGTTCACTCCAAAAACCTTCCTGACAGTTTTACACAATGCAATATTTGCTTTTGCATGTGATTCAGTGACTTTTTTCTTAACAAAAACCACAACAAAAAACCAAACAACAAAACCAGAGAAAAATGTATCCTGGAAAGTAAATTTTTTTGGCTTATCAAAGCAATTAGTAATGGAATGTAAGTTTTTAACACTGTGCTGCAATGTTGTACCAGGAAAAGGTTGCAGATGACCTTGAAAGGAGGTGAAAGGAAACTAGAAAATGTTAATTAAAATTATTAGTGCTGTTTGAGGTGCTTATCTTGTTTACTGCTAAGGTGTTGCTCCCTTCTGCATAATTAGGGGTAATTTTACTTACTTTCAAGTCTGTAATTTTAAATATCACAAAGTTTTATCTTCCAACAAGAAGTAATTCATTATTGGTTTGTATGTAACTGCTTGATGTTTTAATCAATATATGCAACTTCCACAAAGTCTGTTAGAATTTGTCAGGAGGTTTTATACATCTTTTATAGTGCAGGATTAGGCATGGGATATGAAGCTGAAATCCCATTTAGTAATGAAATTTAAACATAATTCTGTGTTTATGATGTGAAGATATATTTTTACTTGATCTGTCCTTTTACATTTCCCTTTATCCATGATTATTGGAGGACAATGATATCTGGAAAACAAACCACAGTGAAGTTAAATCCATTTGAACACAAAGAGTTACTGTCAGTTAATCCTAATAGAGACAATACCGATTTTTTAACTAAACTGCTTAAGAAATGAATATGTCTTGCATGCTTTCAATTTGTTTTAAATCCTAATATGCAGAGCTCTTTGCTGTTGTCTAATATTTGCATAAAATATTTAATCTTGTACTTTAAATTAATGATATTAAAGGTCTAAATGTTTGAAAAATGTTGTTGTCAGAACAATGTAATCTTTTCTTTCCAGACTTCTTCATATAATTGTGGTGCCCTTATCCTAATATACTTGTAACCTTCCTCCTCATTGTCCTGTGCTAAGTGTTCTCTTCCACGACTTTCTTCATTTAGTGATTTCTACACTTTATTTTCTTTAATATTAAGAAGTGGGGTGGGGAACTTCCTCTGCTCGTCGAGACACAAGGCAGAATGAAATACTCCCAAAATATTCCATGAGTTGTTACCCATATTTCACGTGGGTAAGGGGCATATTTAATTTTGCCTGCTGTAACAGTTGTGATAAAAATATCACTGCTCTTTTATCTTCAGCAGAGCAATTAAAGACATGCAGGGTAGTTGAAACCCCGTAATTTCTAACCACTGGCATAGGAGGTAGAAAGAAGCATCCCATTGCCATGAGGCTTTAATTAAACCATAAAAAAATTGGAAAATGTCTTCAGGAGTACATATTAAAATAGGCAAGGAGCTTCAATTCATTTTCTTAAATTTACTGAATACTGAGTAGGTTGAAAGTTTGCTCATTTAATTTAATAACAAATTAATGTAGAAGTTGTATAAGGGAATATACACATTTTTGTTGTGTTTGCCCCAAATAAGTCAATGATGCCTACTAGGGGTTATACTGAAGTGGTACAATTAGGCTACTAATTAATTAAACAAGTCAAAGGCAGCGTGTGCTCTGTGAAATACAGAAGGGTGGCCAAGGACTGTGTCACTGCCGTGGGGCACGGTCAGGCTTGTGGCTCCATCACCTGTCTGGAGCAAGGCAAGGAACCTTGACAATGTGATTAATCCTGGAGAAGGAGTTATAAGGAAGAGTTTCACTGAAGGAAAAAATCAAGAATAAATTCTTTCAATTTCTTCCTAATTTCAATTAGGAAGAAATCCTTCCCTGTGAGGGGGGTGAGGCCCTGGCACAGGCTGCCCAGAGAAGCTGTGGCTGCCCCATCCCTGGAAGTGTCCAAGGCCAGGTTGGACAGGGTTTGGAGCAACCTGGGCTAGTGGAAGGTGTCCCTGCCCATGGCAGGGGGTAGAATGAAATGATCTTTAAGTTCCCTTCCAACCAAATCATCCCGTGATTCTAAAGAAGCAGAATGCCAGTGTTGGTGCCAAGCTTGGGAAGAGCTTCACGGCATTTGGCATTTGGTTGTAGTAACCTCCATAAAGGGAGTACATCCTGCTGTAATGTAGCTCACATTCATGGGTTAAACTGTGGCTGGAAATGCAGCAGCAGCTCTTCAGCAGCCCAGGGCAGAGCTGCAGAGCCTCCACCGCGCTCCCGGCTCTCCCAGCGGCAGCGCACGCACGGATCCTGTGGAAAAGGAGGAGACCTGCTGTCACTGCTGGGGTGCTGCTTTGGTCTGGGAGGATTAGGAGCACCACGCTGCTCCTGTAATTCCTCAATTACAGCTTCCTCAGCTCGGTGAGGTGTCTGTCGTTGCTCTGACCACAGGCATTGCTGCTCCCACTGACTTTGCAGGAGGAGATGGAGAGATTGGGAGCGGCCGCTCCAGAGAGAGCAGAGCCAAGGCACTGGCACTGCTGGGAAGGATGCTGTGCCAGCAGCTGGGATGCTCTTGGCTCCTCTCTGGCACTGGAAGGGCTGTTGTTTCACTGGTGTCTGCTCAGAAGCAGCAGCGAGAGCAGAGCAGTGACGCTGGGGGGAAAAAGGGAATTAATTCAGCTTGGAGAAACAATAGAAGAGGGAAGGCAGTAAGGCAAAGAGGCACATGAAGAATCTCAAGAGCAGAAGACAGCAATATTTTCAGGGATTTATGTGGCACTAAAAGGGATGTATTATGGCAAGTAGATGAAAGGACATATTATACTGCCATATTTGATGCATGGCCACATAATCACACTAAACTGAATTTTGAATAAGAATGGAAGAAGATTCCTGTAGTCAATTGGAACTACAGGGACAATTTAAATAGTAGACCTAATAATCTGAGGAGATGCTTTCCTCAGCAGTGTGGGGTGAGCATGGGCACAGCTGAGGAGGACAGCCATGGAAAATTGCATGTTGTGAGAATTTCTGCCTTTTTTTTTTAATAGTGGATCAGGTGACACCCAAACCACACCTGAGTGTCCCAGCACTCAGACAATGGTGACTCAGGAGGCCACATAACTTTTGCAGGACCCTGCTCTGTCTCTGGAGACCCCCCAGCCAAAGGGTCACTATATCCAGGAATTTTCTTTGTTTCTGGTTGGATTTCCCAAGGGACAAAATCTCTGAGGGCATTACAAACATCACAAGTTTTACCTTCATTCTCCCCATATCCATGGCAAACCAAGAACTTCCCATGATTAACATCTCTCAGTCTGGATTCCCTTGCAAGGCTCATGCGCCAGAGCAGAGCTTGAACAGAACCTGATCCAAGTCTCATGTTTGTAAGGAAGCTCAAAACCTGGGGAATTTGGGGTTGTTTGTTCCAAGCATTTCAAACAGTTCCAGTGACATCTAGTGGGGAGCAAACCCCTGTGAACAGCTCCAGCCTTACGGAAAAATCCCATTATCCTTTATTTTCTTTTAACCCACTGGGCAATAGTTTCCTACTGAAAAAATCCTCAGCTGTGGCTTGTGTGCCATACACCATGATTGAAAAATAGTTTCATAGTCCACTGAGAATTTCTCCTTTCTGGAAACATTTCATCTATTAAGGACCATTTGGAATTTTCTCTGGGACATTCCACTATATCTAAAATAAACTCATGGAAGAAGGTCACGAAGCCTTAGAAAAAAAACAACAACAACCATGAACTCTTGGAAATTTAAATTACTCAGAGAACAACAATAAAAATCTCAGTCCAACTGTTGCAGCCCTATCTAAGAGAAATGTAACTAAATATAGTTAAGTGATGTAAAATTAGCTTGGAAGCAAAACCAGGTCATCTTTCTCTCCCTCTCATCTCTCACTTTCCTCTGTGCTGTTTCCGTCTCCACCTTCTGCACATGTTCCATACTCAGTATGTTTATTGAAAGGGAGGTTGGAAATCAAAGCCAAATTTTCCTTCTATTTTATTCAGGATGAGTAAAAGCTGCTCAGAAGCAGCTCTTGATTCTCTTATATCCTTTTTCCCCTTCTCTTTGAGGCACTGTGCAGTGTCAACCATGTCATCCTTATTTCAGGAGCAGCTCAAGCTTTAGGCTTATGAGATGCTTCTTCCACTGAATGTCATTTCTGAGCAGGGTTCCTGGATGAGGCAGGTTTTCTCATGGAAGGTATCCCTTCCCGTGGCAGGCGGTTGGAACTAGATGGTCTTTAAGGTCCCTTCCAGCCCAAACCATCCTGTGATTTCATGATCCCAAAGCTATAAGTTCATTTGCAGAAGTGTGCATTAGCACCCAGCTAATGAGTCAATTATTAACCTCGGAGTGGTGGCAATTCAAACTTCAGCAAGTCAGCCCTGAGGTCTCCATGTTTCGAAAGCAGAAAGATCATAGAAAGCAAGGAATATTTTCCCTAAAATTGCATCATTCAATTTAGGAGTGATTTATATATGTACATAGTCCTTTTTTTTCCTGATTTGGGATCATTGGACTCAGGACTTGTTGCTCATTTCCAATAGCAGGACTAGAGAAAAAATACAGCGTTATCTTTGGGTGGTGGTGTGGGTGTTGTTATATTGACCTGCCACCAAAGGAATCCCAGGAAGTTCAGAAGCATCTCCAGAACTGAGTTTCTCTCGAGTTTCCAGTCCTACCCTTGATTTAGGCTGTAGCCTGGACCTACACTTACCAATATATATTTAAAAAGAAATAGAAACATCATTTAGCCTGGTTGTTTTTAGAAGTCTTAGTTTTATTTTGCAATAAATTTTGGATGCAGGCTCTAAGAATCATGTTCCTGTGACAAGGGCAGCTGTGTTTCAGCACAGAAACTGCCATGAGTCACCAGTTTTCTTTCTCTCTCATTTCTGTTTTCCTTAATCTGAAAAAGAAAATAGTAATCTAGACTGAAAAATATAAGCTTTGCTCTTCGAGGATGGGAAAGGCTGGAAAGTTCTGTTCCCAGCTCTTGCAATAAAGTTGGGATGTGAGCAGGAAACCTCCCTTCACTCTGCATCTCAGCCCATCCAGCCCAAAATGGACTTGAACTGGTCGTGACTGGATATGAGACCCTCAAGGCACTTGGTGGTGTGCAGAAACTGACTGCCTGGTTACGTGGAGCCTTCTCCTTATTTTCAGATAACTGAGGCAGCTAAAATCCTTTTGAAGAGTTTTCCAAACTTTTTTTTTTCCTACATAGATTATTGTGTCAGTTGCCATAGAGATTTTGGGCTCCCACCAGAATTGGACAAGGATTTGCTCTGGAGATGCTCTCCCAACCAAATTGTCTATGGGCAACTTTGAAAAATTCTGGGCTAACTAATCCCTGCTCCATAGAAGTGCATTAATTAGAAATTAATTCATGCTTGCAAGTCACTCACAGTTACGTAGAGAGAAGCAAAAATATTTATGTTGTTCCATTTTTAGTTGCTTGAAAATTCTCGGAAAATGCATTTTGTCATTCTTCCTTCTGAAGTCACTGATTTGTTTTTATTTTATTTGTGTGGTTTTGTGAAACAGCAAAAAGAAAACTAGTAAAATTCTCTTTGTAGCATTAATTTGATTTGGTCTAAAAATCAGTTTTTGCCAAGGAAAATGCATTCCTTTTAGCAAAGACATTTCTTGGTCTCTATTGTGCACTCAAAGGCGTTGAGGTCAGAGGGTAAATTTGTCTTAGTTGCAGCCTATTTCCATGGGCTGACTCTTAAATGATTAGCAGTGTTTGGCCACTACTGGGAGAAACTGGAGAGAAAGGAAGGTCAGGTGGGTGTCTTGGGAGAAAATCAGAGAGAATTACTATAAAATATGTGCAGTTAAGTGAGAAAATCAGCATCTGCTGGCTGTTTGTTTTCTTTCGGGGTTTTTTTGGAGTTGGAAGAAATGTTATCAACACATTGGTTTTGGTTTGGTTGTAATTCTGGGGGGAGAAAGGGATGAGGATGAAGGTGGGAGCTCAGGGAATGTGAGTAGGAGGCGAGTACTGCTAACAGAAGCTGTAACAGCAATACTATTTTCCACGATGACTCCAATCATGTGGAAGATAAATTAGGTAAAGAGAGAAAAAAATCACTTCTCCAGGTTTGTATCAGCCTCAGTTAGGAAAGTCTTCCATGAAAATCTTCTCCACTTTCCCAATGTAAGTAGGAGCACCAGTCATCACTGCAGCCACCTGAGATGGCAGAGGGGGCTCCCCCACCAGCAATTCTTGAGGCAGTAGAGCCTGGGGTGGGGGTTAATTAGTTCTCTCTCCTCTGGGAGATAAGATGGGGTTGGGGGAAAACTCTTGGAGATGTTGCTACATGTGAAACAAGCAAAACTAAAAGAGGACAGGTTTTAACTGCCAGAGGACAGGGTTAGATGGGATATCAGGAAGGAATTCTTCCCTGTGAGGGTGGTGAGGCCCTGGCACAGGTTGCCCAGAGAAGCTGTGGCTGCCCCATCCCTGGAAACGTCCAAGGACAGGTTGGACAGGGCTTGGAACAACCTGGTCTAGTGGAAGGTGTCCCTGCCCATGGCAGGGGGGTGGGACTGGATGATCCTTCAGGTCCCTTCCAACCCAATCCATTTCAGGATTCTATGAAAACCAACCCAGCTTCAGCCAAGGAAGCAAAGTCAAGCCCAGAAGCCTCTCTGGGCAGGTATAAATCCCCACAAATGTATTGACCAAAAGGCTCAAAGGCTGAACCATCATGCCCTGAATACATGCTCTCTGCAGTTGGTGAGTGTTTTTTATTCCCAGACCTTCTTCTGCAGGAGGGCTTGCTGCTACCAGCTTTTGTCCCCCAAAAATCTGATTCTCAGCCTTGTAGACCAGGAGTCTGAGTGCAATGGATGTGATCTGGGGTACTGATGAGGAGCAGCACAAGTCATCCTTCTCTCCAAGTCTATCAGTGCAAACAAACCATCTTGGTTACATTGCAATTATGGTTTTGCAAGGACACTGTTCATCCTCCCTCCTACTCCTGTGGGAATACCCTTCACTGTGAACCGATCTAAAAACCCTCCTTCCTCTGGAGCTTTCTTCTGAGTGTTTGTCTGTCATAGCAGTGAATCCTTCCTGCCTGGGTTCTCCTGAACCCCTACTTATCTCACCTCTCTCACTTCCTGAACCTTAATCACCTTTCAGGATGATTCATTATAACCAATATGGAACTGGGAATCTCTATCAAAAGCACTGAAACTTTAAGAAAGTAGGGAGAATACTCAGAAGTAATAACTTGTGGCTGTCTCACACCACTGTCACAGGGAGCCTGGAAAAGTTTACACCTGCTTTGGAGATACTCCATTTCTGATCTCTTGATGTTTAATAGCTGTGAGTATTAAGTTAATGTTAGGAAAGTTATGGGGTTTGACGTTGCCTTTGGCATTTATCATATCTATTGTCCTTCTGGGGATGCTGTGAAGTTCCTGAGTGAGGTCGATGAGGCAGACCACCATCCAGCCCTGCTGGCTCTAGGATGTAATAAATAAGTGTGGGGAAGATGCTGCAGTGCTGTACAGTCCTTCCCTCATCTTCCCAGCTGCAGCCAGCCCTGCTTTTGCTGCTCCTCAAGCGAGAAACTCCACTTTCTCTTCTTGCAGTAATTTCCACAACCGGTGCTGGGATTAATCCCTGAATACCAGCAAAGAGGGAAAAGATCCCAGTTTGTTGTTGCTGCTACCATGGCCATTGTGAAGGTACCTTCTTCATCTCCTCACCAGTTGTTAAGATGGGCACATTTCCAGTGTTGGCAGAGTGGGGCTTCTCCTCTCCCACAAATCCTTCGATGGTCTCGGAGCGGCGTCACCTTCCAGGGTGAGCTGCCACAGAAGCCTGTGCCTTGGTTTTACAGATTTAACTGCCTCAGGCATGCTGTATTCAGGCAAAAGCGATGTCAAAGAAGTAACACAAAGAGTATTGTGTTTGGCCTATCTTGCAAAAAATTATGCGTGGAGGAAGAATAGCGCGGAAGTGGAGTAAGTACAAAACACACAGGGAAGTGTCTCGGCGCTTCTCTGAGACAAAGGCAGACAAAATTAATCAGCAATGATTTGTTGTGCCAGAAAACGCACGCTCCTGACTATCTGTGGCAGATTATTGCCAAGGAAATAGTTCCTCAATATCCCAGGCACATTCCTGACCTGTATATTATGAAGTTATTTCTGCTTTATGATTTGTAACCTGTAAAATGCCTGTGATCTTAATAAATGAGAGCTTGTTGCCTCCTGAAATCCACTGTATTTCATCTTTTGCTTTCCTCCTTTGGCAGTGTTGTTATTTAGACTGAGTTAACATTAGTATTCTCTCTGAGCATATACACTTCCATGAATTCGATATCATCGCTGTGAGCGAGCACCCTTAGGACGCTGTGACACCATCCATATGACATATGATCATGGGTGGAAGCATTGCTGGAGGCTTTATGGAAAACATTGAGGATTTCCCAACCTGTACATATTTTTTGGTTTGGGTTTGTTTTTTTTTTATTTCCCCACAAGGAAATATCGTGGACTTTTTTAATTGCTTAATCGAGCCTGCGACCCAGGGTTGGTTCTTATAACTTAATGGTAAACCTGTAGAAAGCAAACCACACAGGGTTGTCTTATTGACAGTGTTCCTTTAGTACAATTCAAATTGCCTGAGGTGCAGCCTGGCACCGCTTCTGAAAATAAAGATATTTTCCTCTGTCACTGTACAGAAAGTTTTCTTGCTGTTTACAGGAGTTTTTGGTGGCAGGAGAATCTGGGTGCTGCTCCCAGAGCTGTCCATCCATCCTGGGCGCAGCTCAGTGGAGGCACCCAAAGCCACCCATGGAACATATGGAAAAATATTCGTGGAAAACACTGAGTATAAATCCTCTCCATGCCTCCCAGTGTCTTGGCCGAAAGCAGCACAAAAGGCTGCAAGTTATCCTTGCTCTTAGAAATTAGATGACACCGAAAAAAATTAAATTACACCAGAAGCCACTTAAAAATCAAACCTCCTACCCTGATCTCACAGGGGTGAGGCACAAACCTGTGTGAACATTGACCCTTCATACCACCCAAATTATTGCATCCAGTTTCTTCATCCACTAAAATACATCTCATTAGGCTTTAAATAAAAATAAGGGTGTATTTATGTTATTAGGGAGAACATCCAGCGTTAATGCCCGAGAGTGGGACTTGTGTTGATGTGAGGATAGGGAATGTGGGAGAGGTGCACAGAGGGCAGTTCTTACCCCAAAATCCCTAAAACAACTCCAGCCCCTGCAAGCTCTGAAAAAGCCAGACATCTTCTGAAGGTGTTTTACGAGTGCACATGGAGAAACTGCCGAAAATATAACTGTTTGTGAATAAAATGGAAATTAGTGCTGTTGTGTTCACCTGTAAGTTTTTCTTTAAAGCCAGTGATTGCATTTGAAACCTGCAATTCTCAACAAAAAGAGAAAAGTTCAGTGCTGATTGCTGGATATTTGGACCTCCCAGTGCAAACATTAACTGGCTGAGAGACACTCTGGAATGTAATGAAGGAAACAATACTGGGAATGGAGCCAAAGGCAGAAACACTGGCGCCTGCAACCTAGGGATTTGCCTCCTAGTAATAGGAGCTGAACAAGGCCCAGCACTTCTGTTAGGCTGGAAATGACATACTGTGATCCTTGACTTAGCCAAAGGGATTTTAAATGGAGGAAAGAGCTGGCAAGACAAAATCTCCTGCACTTTTCACAGTGTTTTCTAAAACAAGCAAAGGAAATCAGGAGAAAAGACTGTACTCTATTACATTTGATCCAGTTAAGTCAAGAGTGGAAGCTTTTTAACTGCTGTTATTATTTTTTATACTTTCTCATCATGTCACACCACCCAGAAAGCACAGACATAAAGCAGAAACTTGAAACTGCTTTCATTCAAGAAGAAGGGCACCCCAACATTGCGTTATTGACAGGAGGGCTGCAAAAACTGACAGCTGCAGAAATTGTACAGTTGAAGTTCAATTCCCAGGAGCAGGAACAATATACTGATGGTATTAATTCCGTTTGGAATTGTTAAAATAAGAAAAGGTTATGGGCTGAGGAAGGGACCTGGTATTTTTTTTCTTCTTTTTTTGCTTGTAACAAAGGCGAACCTTCCTTCTTCCCTGGTGTCCTTGGACTGTCATCTCCAACCTTTTGAAACTGTATCTGATTATCCATGTGGCAATTAATCATAATTAAGCAGGCTTGAGATTTGGAAAGGTACAAAGAAGGTGGCTATAGATCTGGCTTTTGTCCTGAGTAACCTCTTTTTTTTTTTTTTTCTCTTTTTTTGGCTGCTGAATCTTGTGTTTGGAGCCATGAGAGGGAGGACTAAAAAACTGAGAAGAAAAAAAAAAAAGAGGCAGAAAAAGCAGCATGTGTGTTTTAACATCAGAGCCCTGAGCATCCTAGTTGCTCTTTCTTTCTCTTTTTGGACATCGCAGTCCCTAGAAACTAAGTTCCAGCAAACTTGGAAGCAGTCCGTTTCCAAGAGGAAGCTAGGTAACAAATTACCTTTCTAATGCCAAGTGATTTGGATCCATTCTTACAAACCAGATTTTTTCAATTTATTACAGGAAAACATTCAATCATTATACGCTGGCACCCTGTCTGGGGCACATGGAACACCATTCTACCCACTCCGCCCACATCCAGTTTTTAAAGGCTTAGAAAGCCCAGAATGTCTTCTTATTAAATGTTTTATATATTTATAATTAAAATACTGGGCTGGCATTAGAATCATTTTAACAGATGTAACCTGACACAGGCTTTCTCTGCCCAGGGTCAGGCTGGGAAACAATGGCTTCTTTAACTCCTGCGTTCTGCTCAGGTTTCTGTTTGCACATGGGTCCAATTTGTCCCATTTATGATTAGGTTTAAGTAAGTTGATGTGCTATTTATTTAGGAGAATTGCCATTTCAGACTATTACCATATTCCCCTACAATATACATTACAGTGTGGTCTATGCCTGCACTGTCCATTATTAGGTTATTATAGTCCCGAATATGGTCCCAATTCACCAAAACAACAACAACTGACTTGATGCAGGCATTAAGTGATTTACTGCAGCTCTTTACCTTGGAATTAATGTACACGCTGCTCGCAAAAGCCAACACCCCCCTCCTTGCCCCCAACCCTGAAGGCTTACAAGGGCCATGTGCTGGCATGTGAAAGAGAATTAAATGTCTATGTAATTGATTTAAACATCAAGTATCAACAGTGGACAGGGAAAACCAAAGGGGCAGCATCTGCTGTCTTGCAAAATACCCGATCAAGGTGCTGCTCGAGGGTGGCAGAGGGGTTTACCTGTGGGAGATGCTGGGAAGACCTCACTAGGTCTTTCCCATCCCACAAAGCCAAGAGCATGAGTTTATCTCTGTTCTTAATAAAACACACTCGCTTCATCTTTGACACAGCACCGAGGCAAGAGTGGATGTAATTTATAATGACTGGCCTAAAACATATGGTCGGTTCTCTGCACTCCCCCTTCCCCGGCACAACCCCTACCCCTGGCTCAGAGGAGGACAGTTATTTAAGCCAAAGCCCTTTTGAGCGGCTCTTCAGCTCCCCCCAGCTGTGGCAATCTCCTGCCAAACTGCAAGTCTCCTTTTCCCCACTCTGTAGGCACCATCCTGCCCTGTGCCACGAGTCCACGTTGGCCAAAGCCACCAGAGCCAGCTTGGGTGGACAGTCCTGCATGACTAACTCTGAAATTCATTTACTCTCAGTCTCAGTGAGTGGCTGTTTTTTCTGGTCATGGGTAAAACACAGGATCAACAGCTGGAATTCACATAATAATAAATTAATAACCACAGCACTGGCGCGTTCCAAGAGCTACAATAAAACAGCGGCCGAGCAGAAAACAGCCCTATTGCCTACACCATCTCTCCCTGGCACAAATTCTGCTCCTTTCATTTGCAATGAAGTCATTGGTCACTCTTCCTTCAGCTGGGAAACAGCTAGGAGGTTCCCAATCTCCTCTTGAAAGGTGTTATTCCAGAGTTCTGCTAAGCACAACCCTGCAAAATGAAGGCAAGATGATGCTCTTGCACCAACACTGCTCTGGTCTTGTTGGTGATGCCATGATGGGCATCTACTCCCATGGTGTGCTTTGGCCTGATATGGTGATAATCTGTGGATTTTGGAACTAGCAGGGTGACCACAGGGGTGACTGTTGGTATCATGACCCTGAGGAGCAGGTGAACAAAGATGCCCAGTGACCCTGAAGAGCCTGTGGTGGGGCAGCACACAGGGGATGGTGCAGTGTCCCAGAAAAAGCTGACATGGGAAGAAATACTTAAAGAACAATAAAAAGAGTGTGAAAACAAGAATGACGTTCCAGATCTTGTGTATACTCAGTTCCACAAGCATCAGTGGTCAGGCAACATGGTGAATTCCTGCAACAGGAGAAGAAACAGTGGAAATACCTGTTCTGGCTGTGGAGGAGCTAACGGTGCTTATCACAGTGACAACCACGAAATTCACTTCCAGGCCAAGTCTGAGGCTGTGAGAGGAGCTGAAACTTGAGCTCTCTGCTTGCGCAGCTCAGAGGGGAGGCAGCAAGAAGCCCTAAGATATGATACCACTGCAGGCAAGGAAAGCGTGAAGATTTCGGACTCTCTTCCTGCCCTCTCCACAGGCACCCACCACACACTCCCAGCTCCTGTCCTGTGCTGCTGCCTGTACTACACAACTACTATTTTTGAGCTTTCAAGTCCCCCAGTTAGTAAATCACAGATATACCGGGTTCAATTTACACTTACGTGTCGCGTGATCTGTCCTGAGAGTAACCTCTTAATAAATTAAACTGAGCCCCAAAAGAGGTTAGAAAATGAAGTTAAATGCTTCACCATCTGGGACTCAGCCATGGCAAGATTCAATATTTGGAGCAGTGGGAAGGTAAAAAGCAATTGTTGTTGTGTATTTACCACTTCTTTTTTTTTTTTCCCCACACAGATAACAAGATGATAGAATAACTTCACTTTTTTATTTCGTTATTTCTTTTTTTTTTTGGCGAAAGAGCTTTACTCTCAGCCTTACTCAGACATCTCCAGGAAAACAATGTCACTAAATACATTTAAAACTACAAGCCTGAAGTCTTTGAGTTTTTCTGCCTTTTGGAGGTAAGGCAGATTTCACAATTTGGGATTGCTGTCTGTCTCCTCCAGCGCTGCAGCATCCACTGAGTTGAGCTCCCACTTGCCTGCAGCCACATTGGTTTAGGACCCCTTCCAGGTCATTTGGAAGTCAGGCTTGGAGCCTGCTCCAGTCACAGAGCCACATAGTGTAGAGCTATGAGAACTTGGGAAAACCTGCTTGGCAAAAACTCCCTTATTTCCCTCTGGTTAAAAAAAAAAAAAAAATTGAGTGCCTTTTTTTCCTCCAAAAAAATCCCTAAATTTACCAAGCTCGTGAATCTCGCCTGAGTTTGATTAAAGCCAGTAGGGAATTTTAAACTGAAGAGGGGAAAAATCAGGGTAGCAAGAAAAAACATGATTTTTGGGTTTGGTTGTTGGTTTGTTTTTTTTTTTTTTAATTATGCTGTGGAGTTTCTCCTCTAATGGCCTCCCCGGCACAGCCCACCCTGCCCAGCCTGGCACGTGCTGCAGCTGCAGATGGATCACGAGCGGCTCTCACAGCCCTGCAGAGCTGGCACACAGATGCCAGCACCGTGTTTGCCAGCTCGGCTGTGTCTGGGGGAGATGGCACAGTGCTCCAGCACGGGGAGGGGGGGAAGGGGGGAGCCCTCCACCAGCACCAACACCCCCCAGCATCCACTCGCAGAGCTGGTCCCTGTCCCCGAGCCCTTTCCAAGGTGGCAGCAGGCACGTGGCCCCGGGGGATGCTTTGGTTTTATCCTCCTTGTAAATCTGATCTCTTTAATTTGGTCGGGGGAGCAGTCCCTGCTGCAGGGACAGGGCTCAGGGCTTGCCAGCACCGAGGGGATTCATTGTGAGAGGTGCTGAGCACACCCCAGCCACGGCTGCCTGCTCCCCACCACACCCGGGGCTGATCCGGGCAGAGAGTGGAGGGTGCTGAGCCCCCAGGTAGTGCCACGGGGTCACTTCACAGTTCAGCCACTCAAACTGGTCCTGCTCAACTTTTTTTTTTATTTTTATAATGACTGTAACAGATATTAGATATTAGGTTAGATGTCAGGAAAAGGTTCTTCCCCCAGAGGGTGGTTGGGCACTGAACAGGCTCCCCAGGGCAGTGGTCACAGCACCAAGGCTGACAGAGCTCAAGGAACGTTTGAACAAGGCTCTCAGGGACAGGGTGGGATTTTAGGGTGTCATGGGCAGGGCCAGGGGTTGGACTGATGGTCCTTGTGGTTCCCTTCCAGCTCAGGACATTCCATGATTCTGTGATAACGTGAGTGAGGATCACACCTGAGTTGGAGTCTTGCTTTCCCTACAAAGAGTCCAGTCTTCACTTGGAATAATCTGGAAAAGTGTTTCCCATCCTGAGTTCTGTCTTTTCCTTGCACACATGGAGTGACACTGAGGGTCAAAACTATATATCCTGACTGCTGGGGAGATGGACAAGAAAAACAGCAGGAAAACACAAGGGAATAAATTCTATGGGGAGCAGACACAAAGCTCTGCTTAGAAATGTCTGCAGAGCACGTATTGTACACCATGACAATTGTGTCCCTCCTACACTGCAGCCTTGGGGACCTTCAGTAAGGAGATAAAAGCCAAAAAAACTATGGAATGTTGTAGGCAGGAGCAGTGGTAAGCTGGAGGGTGACTTGTGGAGCTGGGAAACAATTGGAATCCCACCTCCTACTCAGAGCAGGTCCAACAAGATCAGAGTTAAGTGTACATGAAAGAAGTAGAAAGACTATAGAGCCACAGAAGGATGGAATCATTAAGGTTGGAAAAGACCTCCAGGATCAAACACGACTTTTTCAACTAAGCTAGGGCACTAAGTGATTTCTTAAACACTTCCAGAGTTGGTGACTCCACCACCTCCCTGAGTAGCCCCTTCCGATGCCTGATCACCCATTCAGTGAAGAAAGGTGACATTAAATTTCCCCGAGGATCTTTACATCCAAGTTGTGCTATAACACCAATTCAATATTGCTTTTGTTCCTATAGTGGTTTTAAAAATGTTGCAAAGTCTTGGTCTGTCCCCAGATTTTGAGCCATTGAAGGATTTTGGAAGCATCCTAAGGCTACCTGGCAGCAGATGTGATGACATGCCAAGTACCACAGTAACATGTTAGCAGCTCCACATGTCTTCAGTGCAAGCTCTGTCTGTTGTGGGACTGTATTTGAGATTTTGTTTAGTGAACTTGCATCATGTCCTGGAGGCTGCGTAGAGGACTAAGAAATATGGGTAAAACTGCCAGCAAAAGGTTTTCCATGAAAATTATGCCGGTGCCCAACTGCACAGTGTTTGGGTTTGTAGGTTGAAACTTCAGCAGTTGTTGCACTTCAACCAGTTCCTTATCCAGAGGGAGGCAGAAGCCCCCTTTGTTCCCCATCTCCCTTTTGAGGGGGAGTTGCAAGTGAGGAGGAAATGAGAAATCAGTCCATAAACCTGAAAATCCTTTTCATTTGGAATATCCAAACTGCCTCTCTTCTGGAGCTACCACCTTCTCTGACCACTGTTCTGGTTATGTTAGTTCAGAGGAAAGAAAAGGATGTGGTTTGGTTTTTCCTTTTTTTTCCCCTGAAGTTTTCTTAATAGTTTAGTTTGGTGGACTAAATATCCAGAATAAATCTGCCTTTGGGGGTTTTTATATTGCTGTGCATAATCTATAACTTTGCATATACCTGCCGGTATAAGGTGGATGATGGAAATTTCATATCCTACAAATCAGTTTGAAGACTATCAATACTGGATTTTTAGCTTTTGATAATATTTAGAGTTTTGCTAATTTTAAGATTTAGATTGAGGTTTAGTCTGTGATCTTTTTGAGAATGGAGCCAGGCTCAGGACTGGAAATGGTCACAAAAAACACTATTTAAAAGTCAGCTGTAGCACAGATCAAACAAGTTCCCCGGAGAAGTCTTGGAACAGGTTTTGGAACACCTTACCCAGGGAAGTGGTGGATGTCCAATCCCTGGAAGTGTTCAAGGCCAGGTTGGACAGGGCTTGGAGCAACCTCGTCTAGTGGAATGTGTCCTTAATGTGTCCCTGCCCATGGGGTGGAACAAGATAATCTTTAAGGTCCCTTCCAACCCAAACCAGTCTGTGATTCAATGATTATCTGAAACCTCATCCTGCCATCTGGAGTCAGACCAAGAGGTGGAACAGCTCCAGGTTTGTGGAGGTGATCAGAAACACCCAGCTACCACCAGCACAGCGCAGCTGGATGGAGCTGGAAACAACCTGTGATGGAGCATCTCTGGAATACAAGAGAATTGGCTCAGGATACAGCTCTGCCTGGAGCTGGGAAGATGGGCAGTGCCAGCGGGTACAGCAGCCCAGCCATTCCCAGGGGAAAGCAACTAAGCCTCCTCTTCCAAGCTCTGCTCGTTGCTAAACCACAGCACCTCTCTTTTGCACTTTTTTTCATTTCTTCATGTTTACTCTGGCCTTGAACAGCTTAAGCTTTGCTCCAGGCACAAAATCAAGTGGCTTTCCTCTTGTTCTGTTCTTACCTGGCCTCAGATATAGCAAACTGAGTCCTCAAGGAAAATACAACACACTTGATATTGGCTCCCTCAATACTGAAACAAAACCCACAAAAGAACCCCTTCCTCTACAGCAAAATTTTACAGTCCAGGAGCCAGCACTCCCCTCCCCATCTCCAGGGAAGTGGAGGGATTTTATTTATTTTAGCAGAACATTCATTAACTGCCAGGACAAAAGGGAATGGATGGATTTGGTTAGAGGAAGCTGGGGGTATAAAACCACAGGTAAGTCCTCTTGGTACTTCTCAAAGTACCTGGAACTGCAGAGAACCACTGAACAACTGCAAGGAATCATTTCCCAAGGCAACCATTCTCACTGATCTTTTGGACATATTCAGAAAATAATACACATAAAGGCGCTGTTTCAGGGACTTCCTTTAAATCAAGGTGAGCCTTTCCTTTGATTTCAGTTTGCTCTGGATCAGGACATTAAGCCCAGCCCTTGTCTGACCCCAGCTTTGCCTCACACAACCCCACCACGCCCAGGCCACCGCTGAGCACGCGCTGCCGGTGCCGTGAGCTCACTTGGCTCCCGTTTTTGGTAAAACACAAATTTCCTCTTGGCTCTGCTTTGTGCACTTGGATTTCATGCAGCTGATTCCTTCCCTCCCAGACCTGGGAGGAGGAATATTGAAGAAGAAAGTGGATGTCAGGGAAGTGCTGAGGGTTGGCTTAGAGCAGTGGCGAGCAGGGAGGTGGCGGGGCTGGGAGCTGCCCGCTGCTCCTGAGAGCTTCCCCGAGCAAATGTCAGCTCCCTGCTCCATCATGCCTTTGCCTTTATAGCTTCAATGAAATGACAGCTACGAGATGTTGCTTTGCAGGAGGGAATAGTGCAGGTCACATCCTCGGCTAATGTGAAATGGCATAATGAAATGCTGATTGATACCCGCCAGTAGCCTGGCTCACTTGTTAGCTACGCAAATGCAGGTAAAAATCCTTGTTAATCTAAAATTTCAAAGCCTTGGTGGCCCTTGATTCGTGGAGGGAAGGTGCATCCACAGCGTGCAGCTACAGGTGGCCTCTGTCCTTCAACACTGAAGCTTTGAAGAGATTTAAATACTGACGGCGAGTGCCAACGCAGTCCTGATGAATTCAAATGAAACGAGGAGGGCTGGGCTCAGAAAACCAAAGGAAGGATATTTGAGGGGTTGTGTGGCTGTGCAAGCCTCAAGCTGGAGCTTATGTATTTCCAGATTTTCTAAAGTTGGCTGAGTTTCTTTAAAAAAGAGTATTTGCAGGTGTCCCGTGAGACTCAGCCTCCCCATCTCCAGCCAGGATATGTGCATGGCTCCCCTCTGCCAGGTGAAACACTGCTATCAGAGAAAGGACTGTCTTTGAAGCCTATTCAAATCCCTGTTTAAGGGGAAATCTGTGCCGCTTCTTTGGAGAATAAACACCAGCCTAGAAAGGAGAACCAGCGTTACTCTGTTACCAGCCATTTTGCCTCGGTGTTCACTATTCCATGGGAAATATCAGCATTTTGTGGTCAAGCTCATTATTTGCTTTGTACAAGACCAGAGTGTTTCAAGCCAGGGAATGAGCTCTGCTGCTCATTCAAGTAATCAAAGGGCCGAGTATTCCTACTGATATTTAATACATTTCATCTCCATCTTTTAATGCATATATTGAAGTATACTGTGTCTTTAAAAAAATCTCAGCTCTGACTGTTAATTTAGCTTCCTCCATACAGTTTCATTTACTGTTATCTATTTTTATTCTCACTGGGGATTAGGTAAGCAACTCGCAGTATTTCCAGCTGTCCTTTTAGCATCACTATTTGAAAACTGTGTAGACCACAAAGAACATAATTACAAAAACAAATTGCTGGTACAACCGCTCTGCTAATAAGTGGGGACCTGTTGTAAGTTCTGAAACTTAGAAAGACCATTTCAGACTTCTGTTTTCATTAAACTGTGGTTGCTGAGAGCAGATATAATTGCATTTCTTTTCTTTTTAAAAGCCACAGGTTACCTGAAGTAATTTGTATATTACTTTCTTTTTTTTCTCTGTTCATCCAAATCAGTTCTCTCAGTGGAAACCATTACACACGAGGGGTCATTCCACAAGTGTTTTGCATTAGTGCAAGAATTGCATTCGTGTACTAAGATGTTTAAGCACCTACAAAGTTGTCGCCAACCATCTGCAGTGCTGGTAGCACTAAATCAGCCAGGTCCATATGCAAAGCCAGTGTAATTTATCTGTCAGGCAGTATTTCATTTGAAACATATTCCTGTAAAATATGAAATACTTAGAAGCACCCACTTCCCTGTTTGAATCTGACGTTTTCCATTACTGCAGGGGCAAAATTGTCTTTTTAATGGAGCAAGAAAATCTTTGTGCTCCAGGACTCTGGCATTAGGAAAAGGGTTTAAGTTTGCATTATGTTAATGGGCAATTATCAGTGGAGGAAAAATGAGGGATGTTACATGAGGGTGTGTTTGGGGGGTGCTGCCTCTGCTCTGCTCAGATGCCCTGGGCTGGGATGATGCTGGGCTGGGTGGGACTTTCTCCTGAAACTCCACACAATCCAAAGCCAAACATGGAAAAGCCAAGGTGCTGTTTCATAGCACTGCAGAGAAAGCCAGGTGAGCTTTAGGAAGCTTGAGTTTAATCTTTGACTCAGATTTATGCGAGGAACCCTTCTAAGTCTGGCAATAGCTGGTACTGTGCTTTACCCCTCCCTGTGATCTGAGGGACTTACGCTCCACAAAGGCACCAACACCTGTATTTGCACAGCTCATGAGCCAAATTATTTATGCAGAAAACCTGAGCTGGAGGGGGGGGGATGGAGAAATAATCTCATTTTGTCCTATTCTTCACTTTCTGCAAGGTACAGTGTTAATAAAACATGTTCAATAAACAAACTAACCAGCCCTTAAGTTGCTGCTTTTAATATAAGACATGAAGTCTCGTATGATTTTTCCAGATTCTGCACCTGATTAATGACATTCCACTTGGGCTGAATTTATGTTGGAGGAAAGTGCAGGGTGTACTTCCTTTGCAAACAGAAACAATATGTGCAGGCTCCTTCTCTTACCTGCACCACATGCCCATGAGAGGAGGAGGAGGAGAAGCAGCAGGGAAACCACAGCCAAGGTGGAAGAATGGTGGCCAAGATCTGGGGAGAGGGAATTTATTTAGGTTTATTTATTTAGGGTTTGCCCTCCCACAACCAAAAGTTGTGGTCTGCAACTGCTGGAAGTAAACTCAGATTGAAGCTGTTCCACCAAGATAAGTTAACTCAATGTGAGATGCATAAAAAATGCACAAATAATACAAGTAGCTGGAGAAATGAAATATTTATTCACAATTAAAGTCATCAAATCTGCTATAATTTTATATACACTATATACTAATTTTATATAATTAATTATATATATAATAAATCACATTATATATTAATTTTATACCAAATTGTTTCTGATTTTACCAGAACACAGTGTAAGTTCAGGATTAGGTGTTTAAAGAAATGCATTGCTATGATCAAGAGATTGATAATTTCACAATAATACTCTTAGCAGTGATAAAACAACACTCACCTCTGCTCTGTGTCTGATAACATAATCGTACATTAATTAGCATACAAAATGCATTGAGAGTGAAAACCAAGGTCTTGTCACAGCAATAGAAAATTCTCTGTGTAAGTGTATGAAGCCAGGACAAGACTCTATATTTTAAAAATATTCTAAATATTTTTAAAAATCCCAATCCACTCTTTGTGTTTAAGGGGCTCATATGCATGAAAAGCAAAGCTGACTGGAATGTAGAATACCTAATTTTAACAGATGTGGTTTTCTCCTAAAAAACTCAGCTCCCACCCCCAGCTCTTATGCCTGTAGAGGTGACTAAAAATTATGAGCTTGATAATTTACGTCAGGCCAGAAGAAGTAGAAGAAACCTGTACCAGATCATGATGTGCAGCATCTTGCAGAGCAAGAAATGGTAGAGATAAGAAATATGGTTGGAATTGATGATGAGAAGTGATGGACACAGAATTTGTTTGTTGTATTTGGCCCAGACCACCCAGGACTAGACCCAGAATGTCACAAAAGAGATGTCACATCATATGGTACAATCCTGGCATGATTTGGGTTGGGAGAAACCTTAAAGCCCATCTCATTCCATCCCCTGTCATAGGCAGGGACACCTTCCACTAGCCCAGAATGCTCCAAGCCCTGTCCAACCTGGCCTTCCATCCAGAGGACAACATCAGATATGAGCATTTCACACCCAACTATGCCTCTGGAAAAGGAAATGTTCAGTCTTTCTTTCCAGACTAACATGGAAACAGCAGCATGACCTTGATCAAAGCTCACCCTGGTGTAAAAACATCTGGGTCCAAAAACATGGATGATACATCTCTCAAATCCCTGGCTCAAAGCCTCTCTCTGCCCCATTTCTCCCTTCTGCAAAGAGGGAGGTTTCTGGAAGAACCTCATGGGCTAAAAGGAAGGTTAAACCAAGTGCTTGTTTACACTGTAGGCCTAACTTTTAAATCAGTTTTTAATTGCATGAAAAGCCGTCCTCATCCCTTTTGATTACATCCTTCTATCGCCCTCAGAACAGCATCTGAACATCTTATTAATAAAAGCTATTTTGGAAAATAAAACTCCTTTGGAATATATGAGGATTACCACTATATATAGACCACGATGGCTTAAAAGAGATTGTTATGGTCTATTGTGCAAATACATATTTACTAGAGCTTTTGAAATACAGATCATGCAAATATGTATTCAGGGACTTTTAAAAATGCAGATTATTGACCTGACAGATCATAAAGGCTCCTTTGAAACCATTCTGGGTTACAGTATCATGTAAATACTTATTTAGGCAATTTTTAAAAATCTTTGCTAGTACAGTCTGTGAAAATCCTTATGAAAATAAATGTTTTCCTCACCTGACAGCCACAGTGATTTTGAAAGCTAAACACTTCCTTTCCCCCACATTTACAGAATCCAGGTCCATCCTGTCTGGGGATGGCAAAGCTGGATTCTGTGGGGTGTAACATCACCTGTCAGAGAGGTGGTGACCACCCCAAGGCTCCAGAATAAATCCTTTTCTTTACAATCACCTGATGAGCTGAATATGCAGATACTTCCCATAGAATCACAGAATCCCAGAATGTTTTCAGTTGGAAGGGAACTTAAAGATCATCTCATTCCAACCCCCTGCCATGGGAGGACAATGGCCATGGAACATCCTGGGATAGACCTGTGCAAGCCCAGAGAGCACCCACACAGTCCTTGGCAAGCTGAGCATCCCACCCCGGCCACCCAGGTCCCCATCACCACCTCATCGCCCTGTGATGGGATGAGGTGCTCCCAGCTCCCAGAACGGGGGAAAGCTGTTTGGGAGAGAGCTGGCACTGAGATACCTGGGTCTGAAACACAGCCAGGGTTTGGGCAGCAGGAACTGCACTGAGACTCTGGTACTCTAAAAATCCCTAGGCTGAGCTGCAGCTCATGTTTTAAGTGTTCAGGTGTTGATTCTGAGGTAGGAAGATGGCCAGCAGTGCCTTGGCAAGCTCTTTTAGCCCCCCTTAAATAAGAAATAATCTTCTGTCCTCAGCAGAAGACAACATGTGCTGTTTGCAGAGGTCATGAGGATGTGTGATAGCAACAAAGGGGGGGAGACTGAGCTCTGCATAAT
The DNA here is from genome assembly GCF_003984885.1 of Neopelma chrysocephalum. NCBI lineage: Eukaryota > Metazoa > Chordata > Aves > Passeriformes > Pipridae > Neopelma > Neopelma chrysocephalum. The sequence continues at coordinate 345,629 of NW_020897747.1, read as the reverse complement.
CTTTCCTACACTCATATTTGAGGCAGCACCTTGGAGTGCAGGATAAGGTGGGAACACATATTGCATCCATAAACCTGGGCACTGAGGTGAAGACTAATGAGAAAGATGACCTAGAAAGCATCAGTGGTGGCCAGAGGAGGGCAATAACCTTAGAATCATGGAATAGTTTAGATTGGAAGGCACCTTAAAACCTATCTAGTTCCAACCCCTTCCCACAGGCAGGGACACCTTCCACTATCCCAGGTTGCTCCAAGGCCTGTCCAACCTGCCCTTAAACACTTCTCTGGGCAACCTGTAAGAGGGGATGATGGTTAAATATTTTATAACAAAAAGAGAAAAATAAGTATTCATCTTGTACAGGCCACGTACAGTTAGGTAGCTGCAACTTACAGCTGCAGCAGCACAGACTGGATTTCAGCTGGGCATTTTGGGAATGAAAAGCATATTTAGTAGCAATTTCCTGAACCAATTGATATCCTCAGTTTTACACAGCTGTCTTGTTATTCAATATCACATCAATAATACAATGGCATTTGTTAATTTGAATTCATGTGCATGATTACGGAAGCAAAAGCAACTTTCTGAATACATGAGCCAGTAGTTCAGTGGTTGTTACGTTTTGTTATGTGTTACAACAACACAGCCTTCCAAGAATTTGTGCATGTGTGTTAAACTGCTTGTGCCAGGTGATTGGAATAGTCCTGGAGCACAGACACTGCCTGAATGAATAGTGGTGTAAATGCTCCAGCAATTTTGCACATAAATGTGTCAGTCCTGGTCTCCATAACGGAGAGAGGTCCTTTCATGGACTGGGTAAAAGCGGGTTTATGAATCATGGAAAAACATGATTCCCATAGAAAAAAAAAAAGCATGTTATGTGAATTTTCTTTGGAAACTCCAGACAAAAAAACCCACCTGGAATGTGGCCAGAGCATTTTAGTGCTCTTTTGTCATTCTGCTGGTTGAAGAGAGCTGTTCATGGTGATTAACAAGGGTGTGCAGGTTTGGGTTTTTTTAAGATACAAATACAAACAAAAAGTAGTAAATTTAATTTTCATTAGGGTAGAATTACTGTTCTCTTACTACAGTCAGGAATACACATTAACAAAAACTCCTTGTTACTTTCTCTCTGCAGATCTGGCTTCTATTTTCCTCGGCTGGAGGAAGGTTTGACTGAACATTCACGATTCAACAAGGCACAATAAAACCTCCTGCAAGAAAATTTACTGTAGGTATAAAGTAAATCATGGAAGGGCTGTGCACGCTCATTTACAGAACACAGACTCATTCCACTGTAGGAGCAACAATTAAGGGGTGCACCGCATGCACACCCCATTTTTAATGCTATTTGCTGGAATTTGGATGATTTAAGACAGTAAAAATATCTCATAGTGTTATAAACAGAGACATGTAGGAAAGCAAAAGTTTGGGCAGAATTTTCATAACTTGTTTTCAAATCAAAATGTTTTTGGGAGTTATGAAATCAATTTCTGTGAACTTTCTGCTCAGATGATTCACAGTTCTGGGAGAGATACTTTACTCCTGATGGCAGAGCTACAATAGACTGAGGCTACAGGTTCAGTGTAAGCAAGAAACCTGAAAGTCTGCTTCAGAAATTATAGAATAAAATCACAGGATTGTTTAGGTTGAAAAAGCTCTGTTAGATCATTGAATCCAAGCATCCCCCAGCATTGCCAAGGCCACACTAACCCATGTCCCCAAGTGCCACATGCACGTGGCTTTTAAATCCTTCCAGGGATGGGGACTCCACTACTGCCCTGGGCAGCTGTGCCAGGGCTTGGACAACCCCTTCCATGAAGAAATTTTCCCAATACCCAAACTGAACCTCCCCTGGCACAGCTTGAAGCCGTTTCCCCTTGTCCTGTCCCTTGTTCCCTGGGAGCAGAGCCCAACTTCCCCCCCGGCTCCACCTTCCTGTCAGGGAGTTGCAGAGAGCCAGAAGGTCCCCCCTGAGCCCCCTTTTCTGAGCCTCCTCAGCTCCCTCAGCTGCTCCTCATCAGACTTTTGCCCTGGATTCTAATTCTAGAGGGGAATTTTAGGAATCAAGGCAAAAAAAGACAAACCCCCACCTGTTTTGTCACTTGTTTGAGTGGCAATGGCTAGCAGAGCACAGAACAGGCTGCTTTCAGTGGGGAGGGATACTCATGTCCCCACATGCCATCGTGGGGTTGGTGCTGTAGGTACCCTCTGTCTAGTCCCACATGTCCATCTTGCTCCCAGAGCTCCAACATGCTGCACGGAGAAGGGATAAAACACAAATGAGCTAATTAGCCTAATCACTGGGCCATCCTCGGTCACCCTCGGCTGGGCAAACCCTCCCCAGCAGCCGGAATTAGGGGATTTGAGGAAAACTGATCCTGCTGCAGGGCCATAAACAGAGGAGTGCACCTGAAGTAGCCCTGGACCCCCGGGGAGTGCTGGGGGAAGTGAGAAGCTGGTTACTGCAAAGACAAGTGACTGTGAAATCCTGTTTTATTCTTCCTGCAATAAAAGAGTGTTAGTTCTTCAGGGCAGTGTTTGTGGGGCTGCACCGTGTCCCATGCGCGGGGACGGGACGGCACCTGCGTGGCCCCACCACCCCTCCCGGGGACAGGCACAGCCCCACGGCCACAAATCATCCTGGGAAACTGCAGCAGGGCCTTCATCAGTTGGGAAAGGCTCCGTTTTTGTGCCTCTCTGAGCTGATGTTGTATCTTACATCGATATCCTCAGCCATGCTCAAGTCTGCATGTGGGTGTTCATGGTTTCACAGGGGTGTGGAGTGATAGGAAAAGGGGGAATGGTTTTAAAGTGAAAGAATGCAGGGTTAGATGGGATATTGGGAAGGAATTCTTGGCTGTGAGGGTGATGAGGTGCTGGCACAGGTTGCCCAGAGAAACTGTGGCTGCCCCATCCCTGCAAGTGTCCAAGGCCAGGTTGAATGGGGCTTGGAGCAACCTGGACTAGTGGAAGGTGTCCCTGCCCATGGCAGGAGGTGGAATGAGATGGTCCTAAAGGTCCCTTCCAACCCAAACCATTCCAGGATTCTATGTAAGCAATAAAGATAATTCAATCAGGTTTTAATTTGTACTAAACTTGTGTGACAGTCAATCTCCAGCGGAAGGTGTATTTGGGCAGTGGTGAAATATCATTTTAAGGTTGTAGAGTTCTGCAAGGAACTGGGTGTTCATCAACCCTTTAATCTTACTTTCTTTACCTCATGACTACAGCCATTCATGTTGTATTACCTAAATATTTACCTAAGGAATGTATAGTCAAATTTCATCAGAGAAAATAAAATAATCTAAAAATGCTGTTATGTCAAAAAGTTGTGGTTAAATCAACACTATTATTTATGGTCTTACTCTCCTCCTGTTAACTCTCATTAAGTTCAATACTATAAAATCAATATAAAAACCTCATGTTTTTGTTCCTGAAGGTTTTTTTAAGAGGCAGGACACAGCAAATGTACAATTCTGTCTACTTTACATTCATTAGTTGATTACAGATACTTTTTAGATTAGTGAGAAGTAAACAAAAGTCAATAAAGATGTAACCCAAACACCAGAAAAACATAAATTCACAATTTTAATTTATCCAGTGCAGCTTCTGAAAAATTCCTCCTCCCAAGCTCTGCCTCAAATGTGTCCACTTTCCTTATCTGATCTCAAATAACCTTGGAGGTTTCACACAATGCAGAGGAACCCCAGAAAATAATAAAGGTATTTGGTGAAATACTGCTTAGTCTCTGGGATAAACCTGGAGCACTGACTTGTATAGCTAGAGGCTTATTTTTAGATCCTCCAGAGAATTTATGTGAAAAAGGGGAGAGAGAAAGAGAGAGAGAGAGGAAGAACAATTGAAATCATCAGAACTTCATAAACCAGAATTTTTTTGTAAGATTATTTTATAAAATGCAACTGAAAATATATCTATGATAAAGTGGGTTTAATTGTGATTTTAAAGCCTTTGCCTGAAAAACAAACAAAAAAAGTGTTTGCTTTGCATTAGCTCCTCCAAGAGGCCAGAACTGCTAAAAAATGTTCAAAAAAGTAATGAATGTGCCCATTTTGACTAAATTATTGGAATGGCCAACCTAAACCCTGACTTTTCTCCTCAGGGAGTAGGATGGCTGCCTCTGGAGGGGGTTTGGACGGGAGCTGTGGTGGTTCATGGCTATGGGGACCTCAACAAAATGTGAGCACGAGGGTCAGCCCTTCCCCTGGGAAAAGGGAAGGAGAAGGAGAAAAGTGCCTGTCAAGGGTTTGCCAAGGATCCAGCACCACAGGCTACACCTCCATGTCTGAAACCTGGCCAAGGGATGGAGTAGAAGGAAAACAAGCTTAGGACACTGATAAACTGTAATTTTTTTCATCCTTCCCTCTCTTCTCTTATTCTTCTTTATTTTTCTTTTCTCCTTTTTTCTTTTTCATTTTTTTCCTTTTTCATTTTTTTCCCCTTTCCTTTCCTTTCCTTTCCTTTCCTTTCCTTTCCTTTCCTTTCC
>NW_020897747.1:297500-341115 GCF_003984885.1 Neopelma chrysocephalum | reverse complement strand
CCTTTCCTTTCCTTTCCTTTCCTTTCCTTTCCTTTCCTTTCCTTTCCCTTTCTTTCCTTTTCCCTTTCTTTCCTTTTGGGCCAGGAGGGAGCAGACTGGGTGGGAAAGGAAGTATATTTTACGGCACTTTCATTACTCAACTTGATGAGAGCTAATAAAAATTCTTAATTGAAAATAAGTACCTTAATGACAATATCATAATCAGGAGTTATATTTCCTATTTATTTCAATATAAAATACCTTCTTTCTGAAGGAATCAGAGCAAATTATCCCGAACGGTTTTACTTATTGGCTGACACATTGGGGAGATAGTAAATACAGCTTTAAATGGAATCACCTGCAGTTGGTTTTTCACTGCAACTTTCCTTTCTGTTGCTAAACCCAATATTAGATACTTTCCTAATTGGTATTGAAACATATACAGGCTCTTTCCCATATCTTTATTTGGCTTTTCAGCTGTGGAGTCAGCATTTAATCCAACCATTTGTGACATGGTTAACACCCACAATCATTTCCTGTTATGCCTCACACTGACTATAGTGGGCTGCTGTATATTTTCCAACGCCCACTCTGCTGTCTTTACAATCAGATTATGCCATTAGACATAGACAATGAATCACTGTAATTGTTCTAATATGGTCAAACTGCCAGCAAGGATTAACCCTTTCTGGGAATGTTGCGGTTAATTCTGGATGGACCTATGGTTGCAAAGTGTTAAGGGGCTTCAGGGGTTTTAAACTGTGGAAAAGTTCATTTTAGTTAATAAAACAACATTGAAAGTGCTTGATTTGGCTTATATAGGATGATTGAGGAGTCCAACCAGAGACAAAGAAGAAACAATTAATGAAGATGAAACATGAGGGGAGAAGTCAGAGTAGTCTAGAACTTTCTCAAGTGAGACTGGAGAGGCAACACTGATCTCTCTGTGACCAGTGACAGGACTCCAGGGAATGGCATGAAGTTGTGTCAGGGCTTGTTTAGGTTGGATGTCAGGAGGAGGTTCTTCCCCCAGAGGGTGGTTGGGCACTGAACAGGCTCCCCAGGACAGTGGTCACAGCCCCAAGGCTGCCAGAGCTCAAGGAGCATTTGGACAACGCTCTCAGGGACAGGGTGGGATTTTGGATCATGGGCAGGGCCAGAGGTTGGACTTGGTGATCCTTCGGGGTTTCTCCCACTCAAGCTGTTCTATGATTCCATGTGAATTGGTGTTTTTAATCATAAGAATTCCTAGAGTGGAATTTTGAAGAAAATAGCTCCAAGAAGAGAGAGCAGTGTTTGCGTATTCGGGGTCAGACAATAATCTCATTCTGTTCTTCTTCAAGAGTTTTCTTTAGGATGTAACAAAGGCAGAAAGCCAAGCATATGGTCCCTGTATCCCACCCCAGCTTCAGTGTTATTAAATGACTCTTTACACACACATTCCTGTCGACACACTCCAAAAATACGTCTTCCCAACACCCTTTTGTTCCAATGCTTGCAGCAAATCAGTTCCTGATCAAAGAGAGTTGAGGACTAATTGGAAATCAAAAGTCTATTAGCATTGGAAAAGCCTTTTCTGCAGTGGGCTGGGAATTTTTTTGCAAATAATTTGTTTAGGCCCCAAACTAACCATCATTAAATGAATGAAAGTCTCTATACAGACACCTTTTGACATTAATTTAGGCTGGTAATGTATCAGATTAGAGTTTAATATGAAATTCTGACTTGGGTAATTAAAATCTTATTACTTAAGTGGATATTCTCAGTTTAATATGGATACTGGGGAGGGGTTTGCCCTGCTCTACCCTTAGTCAATAAGGGTAAGGAGTGAACCCAAAGCACGAGGAGAGGGATAAGATCAGGCTCCATGGATTCTGTGCCCATCTTCCATCCAGTTTTCACAGCAGTTGAGGATACACAGCCACCCTTAAAATGTTTTTTTCATCTACTCATAGAAACACATACAATGGAAAAGTAGTTTCTTGAATCAAGTATTATAAGCAAATCTAGGAGAAAGGAGGAGAAAAAGACACTTTTTTTTTTTTTTAATTTTTGCATTGAAAACTCTGCAAGATTCCTGAGAGGGGAACAAAGAAACAACTCAAAACAACTAAGAGTCAAAATCTAATAATTAAATATAGGGAAAATAATCCCTGCCCACTCCAAATAGGGAAATTCTAGGAAAAAAAATCCAAACATAACAAAGAAAACGTGAATTTCCAGTTCCATCTATGGGAAATATATATAAACATAGAATTAGCGGAGGCACTGATGCAGAAAACTGAATTATTTTAAAGCCAAGAGAAGTCTTGGAAAAAAAGTAATGTAGTAGAGAAAGCTTTAAGTGTTAAGTTCAGGTAAAAATCCATATCTCTGTGGCAGAGAAATGCAACTGAGCCACAGAATCCAGTTTTGGATCATAACCGGGTTGCTGACCGTCGGCATTATCTCTCCAGCTGGGTCTTGATGGTCTGAACCTCCAGCAAAGCCAAGATTCCAGTCTAGTGCCATTGAATTCCCACCATGAAACACGGAAAGAGATCCAAACTCTCTGCTCCTGCCTGGGATCTTCAGGTTCGAGCTCTCCAATTCCCTGCATTTTAAGGAGAATATGTATGAACAACATTTGAGTAAGGAGTAGGGAATCCAGCCTGCTGGATGTAATGTGCTTTAGGAACTTTTGGGATGAAACTGCTTCACAAATGCCAGATAAAGCATCATTACTTTCACTTCAGCTTTTATAGCTTTGGCAAAAATGTTCCTGTCAGGATGAAACTTGGCCTGCTTCTCCTGGGCTTGGGAGAGAATCTTTTTTTCCCAAATCTGAGAAATCTGGTTTGGCTGAATTTCAGTTCATTTAATGCAAAAAGGTTGAAAACATTTGACACAAAGACCTTTTTCTGAACTCAGCTCAAGACAGCTTTGTCTTTAAATGTCAAATTTGGCAAGCTCTTACTAGGCTCATTTTTGGAAGATTTTCCAAACCCCCTCCCCATTCTCCTTCATTTCTCAATAACATAAGTCCCACTTGCCATTCTTAATCAAGTTTCTCAAATAATACACTACTGTTGGTACATAAGGTACTTTTACACTTCAGACTGAACCACATATATTTCAAAATTCTTAAATCATATTTGAAAACCAGTTTGCAAACAGGACAGCCCATCATCCACTGTTATATCTAATCACACAGAGCACTGTCACTGCACTTGGTCCAAAGATTGCTGAAGTCAAAGTTAGGACTCGTTTCAACTGCATTCAGCTTACGGCAAATGTGAAATGAAGCATTTTTTTAAAAACCAGAATGATCCTAAATTTTGTGGATTTTTTTAACTCATTCTTGCAGGAAACAACATGAGCAGCTGAGGGGCTTAGCCTGGAGAAAAGAAACTCAGGGGACCCCTCCAGGGAATAACAGAGTCATTTAGGTTGGAAAAGACCTCTAGGATCATCAAATCCAACCGGTGACTGATGCCCACCTTGTCAACCAGCCCAGAGCACTGAGTGCCACCTTTTCACTCTCTACAACTCCCTGACAGGGGGTTGTACCAGGTGGGGGTTGGGCTCTGATCCCAGGTAAAAAGTGAGGGGACAAGAGGAAACGGCTTCAAACTGCACCAGGGAAGGTTCAGGTTGAACATCAGGAAGAGTTTCTTCATGGAAAGAGTGGTCAGACACTGGAAGGGGCTGCCCAGGGAGGTGGTGGAGTCCCCATCCCTGGAGGTGTCCAAGGAACGACTGGATGTGGCACTCAGTGCTCTGGGTGACAAGGTGAGGATCAGGCACAGGTTGGACTCTTCCAACCTTAATGGTTCTGTGATTACATGAAAATAATATTTGGAAAGAAGGGAGAATTTTAAACAACATTATACACACACGTGTGTATGTGTGTGTGTATAACAATATACAAGAACAAAATAACCAGCAGCATCTTTGGAAGGTAAAAAAACTATTTACTGATAGATAGATATGTAGACAGACACTGAACATATGGGAAGAGAACCACTGTCCCCAGTGCACTCAGCACAGCTCACCAGAGAATTTTGAGGAGGACTCAGAGCAAATGTGACATTGAGCACATTTTTTCTCTAAAGACCAGTTTACCCATTTTTTGGGCGGATACTGGGAGGGCAACCCAGAGCCACCAGTCAGGAGCAGGGTGGGAGAAGATGAACAGGGATGAAGCAAAACAGAGACCAAAAAGGAAGAGGAAGGAAGTTGGTGGAGAAAAGCTCAACCAAGTGGTACTTGAGGAAAGAACAAGAAACCCTGGGCTTTCTGACACATGCACTGAAACTAAATACACTTCTGGCATTTCCAACTGGCTCTCACATGGACTTGGATATCACAGTTTGCTTGCTGAGATAGAAAAGCTGGCTCAGGAAAATGGGATATACATGTTTTAATTTTTTTTCCTTCCTTGATTTTGTGTTAGAGATATAGACTGACTGTGCAAGGATCACCTTAGTAAAGTTGTGAATGACTTACGACATGAGCAGTCCCAGAGAGGTGTGAGGAGCAGAGATGGGAAGTGCCGTGCTGGGTTCTGTACTACACAGCTCAGCCAGAAAAATCCATTAAGTTCAGGCACTCAAAAAGGACAAAATGTCCTCAAAATGTTTTAGCTCCTTTTACTGGAATTCTCAGCAACAGGACCCTTTTCTCAGTGTTTACAACAACATCTGTCCTTTCTTCCTCTTGGTTCACCTGCTGATGAGTCACATCCCCAACTAACACAACCTGATGTCTTTCAAACTTTATGGTGCTTTTTAACACAGAAAACAGTAAGTTTCTTCCATCCTATCTTTGGTTATTTCTCAGTCCTTCTTAGGTAGCTGCTAAACATCATGTCTTTGCCGTTATTACTAATTCAGGACATAAGCAAGCACAGAAAGGCCTCCAACAGCTAGAAAAGATCACCTGGTTGAACTGATCATTCTGGAGGACTTCCACATCTCCCCAGTTTTTTAAACACACACAATAATGGTAAAACATTTCACTGTCATCCTTACATGAGGGTACACTTTGAACCATTGCAGAAATATTATCAAATTTACTATAAAGGTTCAAAGTTACCACAAGGAGTATGGGAGTCTCCATTTCTTCATGATGCAACTGGCCTTGGCTGATCCTTGGGAGTCATTCTGAGGGGATTCATGGCATCTAATCCAGGAGCCTACATACCACAGGGAGCTCTGATCCACAGCATGTGTTGGGTGACAGGTCCATGCAAGATCATCCCATGTTTTGGAGAGGGACCTGAAGAGCAGTAAGAGGAAATGGCCTCATGTTGCTCTAGTGGAGACTACATTGGATATTAGGAACAATTTCTTCACCAAAATGGTTGTTAAGCCATGGAATGGGCTGCCCAGGGCAGCGGTGGGGTCACCATCCCTAGAGGGATTTAAAAGACCTGTGGATGTGGCACTTGGGGACACAGGTTAGTGGTGGCCTTGGCAGTGCTGGGGGAATAGTTGGACTTAATGACTTTGGAGGTCTTTTCCAACCTAAATGACTCTGTGATTCTATGATTTAAGGTCAGTATTTGGAGAGAACTTCAAATGCTGCAGACAAACACAGTAAAATGTTCAAATTAATCTAATCTTCAGGTTTTTCAATTTTAAATTAATCTACTGCACTGCAAGTAAAATGACAACTAAAATGGCTCAGCACAGGCAGAGAAGGTGTCTCTGCTGGGCTGGTTAGAGCACACACCCCCTCAGTGGGATGAGTGTGGGGAAAGAAAACACATGGCTGAGTAGGATGACAACTGAGGTGGGACAGGACAGGGCAGGCAGCCAGGGCATGGCCAGTGGCACACAAACCATCCATACTCCAAAATACCATTCCCTTCCTCTTCCCAAAACCTCTGACCATACCTGGTAGCATGGGCAGGACAAAGGGAAGCTTGTGCTGCTGATCAAATGGTGAGGAGAGCTCTGTGAAAGGGCCAGTGTGGAGAGAAAGAGCAGGAACATTTTGTCTTTGTGGAAATACAAAATCAGATTGTGCTTTAACCACTTTGCAGCAAGGGAAGACACGTGCAAGAGTTAAAACAGAGAGAAATGAAACAAAGGAAAGCTTTCAATCACTGAATGAAAGGCTCCCTATATTCTATCTGCCTGAGTTTCCTGATGTGTGCATGCACTACATCTTTTGGAAAAGGAGAGGAATTTTCTCAGATTCCTGAAAAAAACTTGTATTTTATAAATAATAAAATAAAATGAAAAGGTCAATCAGCATCATTATGAGAAACAAGCCATGCCTGTGATTTTCCAATCTGCTGAGTTTCAGTATCTTTCCTGGTGTAGAGCTGGCATTAAGGGAATATTTTTTTACCTTTTTATTAAGAGTTGAGTTGCAGAGGTCACGGTAAACCGGAGCCGGGGCTATTCAAAATTATGTTCATGCTTATAAACTATCTTGACTACTATGGGCTCTGATATTTTCTTTAGAGACAAAACATACCCTCACACTCACTCTTCATGATGTAGTTGAGCAATCTCAGGAGCCTGAGCTTTGTTTTTCTTTTAATTTTATTTGAAACTCCTCCAAATCCTGGAAGGGTTTCAAATCAGAGAGGGATCTTACCCAAGGACTCATTATTAGAGCAAAGTCGTATAATGTAATGTTCTCTTTTCTGGATGTTATGTAAATGTTGAGCTCCACCATCAATGCAGTAGGACATATTTTTGCCACTGTCTTTAAAGTAAAGTAAAGACCTTCACTGTCAACCGACTGTCCCACAGTCCCAAACCCAGGTCTGTACTTACTGCTTCTCACTGGGAGCACCTGGTTAGTCCAGAGATAGCAACACTTTGATGCCCTCCTCCAGCATCTCACAAAAACTACTGTTTCAAAGCAAAATAATAAGTGACAACAGCGCATGCACTACAGCAGGAATAATGACACACTCCCCAGAGATTTTCACAGTGAAGTTGACTGCAATTTCTGCCCCATCTAATAATGTTATTTACAGTATTTTATTTTATTTAAATACAATGCCTGATGAACAAAATGAAAATTAATTATTTTTAAGTCTGATATGTGTTATATTCTACCAGCTAGTATGTTACAGAATCCTAGAATGATTTGGATTTTAAGGGACCTTAGAGCTCCTCTCATTCCAAACCTCCTGCCATGGGCAGGGACACCTTCCACTAGCCCAGGTTGCTCCAAGCCCCGTCCAACCTGGCCTTGGACACTTCCAGGGATGGGGCAGCCACAGTTTCTCTGGGCAACCTGGGCCAGAGGCTCACCACCCTCACAGGGAAGAATTTCTTCCTAATCTCTAACTTAAACTTTCCCTCCTTCAGCTCAAGGCCATTCCTCTCATCTTATTGCTACATGAAGATATAATATAACACATGAATTTATGAACTATATGAACTTATAATATCCAACTAGATATAATATTACATCCTAAAGAGATATAAACCCTATTACTTTTAGGAGTCTCTTACATGCTCATGTCCCATTGTCTGAGCATTCACAGGACTTGCACCTCAAAGTTGTTTCCTTGTCCCCTGTAATGCACTTCCAGTCTCTCATTTCAAGTGGGACACCTCAGTCTCATGTCTGAGCAACACCCACTGAATTTTCTGATCAGGATGTGCTGAGCTGGGCCTTCCACCACCATGCCAGGGATGGACAAACGGAGCTGTACAACCTCCTCATACAGAGAGTCCAGGTTCTGCTTACAAATGCTCTGGACAAGAGCTCAACACACTTTTTCCTGCAGCACTGCCATCCCATCTTACAATACTTTACACACTTTATGTACTAAATGTAACAGAGAGCAGCACATTGGCAGAGAAGGAGAGAAGCAGAATGATTTAATACTGTCAACCAAGAACAGTTTCATCTGATGAGAGATTGGAAGGGAGGTCAATAGCAAAGGTACAATAGCTGCAGTGCTGAAATATTTTGGGTTATTCCTCTATGTTACAGTGTTGTTTTCCAAGAGGGAGGTGGGGGCAATGTGTGTAAGAAGGCCATTAGAAAGGAAGAAAAAAACATCAGGAAAGATCAATGCTTGACTGAGCTATTTTATTAAATTCCCCCTGGATTTAGTCTGAGACTTAAGGCATGATACGATCAGAGCAGATTGCCTTGGGTTATTCCACTCTGAAGTTGTCCATATATCTGACATTGGTCATGACATATTTAATTTGAACTGGAAGTTCAGATTTAATGGTTGAATTCAAGTGGAACGGGAAGCACATAACCAAGTCAGGACTTACTGTCCATGACTATTGCTGCTAACCCCGGGTGCTAGTGGGGTGTGTGGGACCTGGGAAGAGCGCTGCACTCTCAGAACAACCTTGGACATAGGGTGAAAATCCCATTAATGTGTAGTAGGACCCAAAGTGGTTTCCAAAGGTGAGGTCACCCTGCCAAAACTATATGTGAAGCAGTTTGCAGGAATGAGGTGAACCTTTGGCTTCCACAAGGCCAACAGGAATTTTACTACTGAGTGTAATAGCAGCAGCTTTCATCCTTGATGTGAAATCCCCAGGAAAACCAAAACAGAACCAAGCAAAACAAAAGAAAGGGACTATTTACAGGCTGTCTAATCCAACTGCTTTTTCATTTCCACTGAAATTTTATTTGGATACAGGTAAATAATTCTGTCTATTGTTTACTGTACGAAAGAGCTGTTATATAAAAGTCTATCCCAGTTGGCTTTAAGGGTATTTTAAATATTGTGCTGAACAGGATTAAGCATATAAACACTATTATCTGCTGAAAAATGGGAATCAAGTCCTTATAAACATGTTACCCTGAGTCAAAAAAGTATCAGTAGAGTAGAACCGAAGGTATAATTAGTAGCAGAAGCCTTGCTAGAAGCAGAATTTAACATTAGCAAGACTATTTCTAGACTTGCTTTCTATTACCACATATTTTCCAGCCCCAGTTATGCTCAGACTAATAGGCACTAGGAACTTCTTGCATTGACCTTCCCACAGTGCAAAAGTCAGCAGAGCCAAATCTTTTTCAATGACTGGAAGGACCCTGCTGGCTCCTGCACTTATCTGGATTCAGTGGGTTCTGACCTCTCCGTGAAATCATGGAAACAAATCCATGTGCATTCCCTCCACAGCCAGCAATAAACAGAAGGAAGAACGTGGATAAAGTGAATGAACATTCAGAATATACCAGTACTTATTGTCTGGAGGAGGTAAATCAAAACAGCTCTAATGGGGATTTCTGCACTGGTTTTACAAAGTCAAGTTTTCTCAGTTTTTGTTTTGTTTTAAATTTGGTGGCTGTGACAAAACAGAAATGCCTTTGTTGGCATCATCTGCAGAGTGAGATACTGATTGCTCGCCTTGAGGTGTTTTCATTTCACACACAGCATTATTGCCTGGTTTAAGGTGAGATACATGGGTCTGAAGAGAAGAAACATATCCCTCCCTGACTGTCCAGCCACAGACAAGGTTGAACAGAAACAAAAAGTCTCATGGTGAAGCAAAATCACATCTGAAGGTTTCATGCTTTCACAGCAGATTCCTTTGGCATCCCCTCCGTCTTCCCACTGCTGTCTCCAACCCTTCCATTGGGCTGAGACAATGGCCCCACATCACTGCTAGCGCTCTGAGAACACAGATCTGCTCCCACCTCCCATGAATGTGGGCCTGATGATCCCAAAGGCTGCTCAGGTGCCCTGGTCAGGATGGTGCTGAGCTCCACGAGCTGTTTCTCGTGGTCAACCCTTCAGTGCCCACCATGGGGGTGATGTGAGGGGCACAAGGCTGGCAGACCCTGCTCCTGCAGCACCACACGCCGCTGACGGCCCCTCCATGCATCACCCACAAGTGATACTGAGAGTTTTGGACAGAATCATTAATCTGAGGCACTTATGGAGATGCATCAGTATCCACCTCATCATTGAGGTCATTTTCTCCTCCCATATGATTCATTGGCAGAGAATTAGGGTAAAATGGAAAAAGTATGCTGATGTAATGGCGCATTTTTCAAGAACTCATTCATTGTCTTCACCTTGAGCCTTTAGATGGGCTAAAGTTGAAAAGCAAACAATAGGAAATCTTCCTTTAAAACCATGCTAAGGCATTAAAAAAAAAAAATTAAAAATAAGAGCTCCTTTCTAGCCTGCCTCAACTCTGACTTATCAAATGCAAGGTGTTTGTTAGATGCAACAGGTTCCTTCCTCCGAAGCAGTGTTCTTACATTCCTCACACCCCCTGTAGGCTTTGAAATCAGTGTTCAAAGTGGACTTTCTGAATTCATGAAAACCCACAGGTCTATAATACATCCCTAATGGAAGTCAAACATGACACCCTAGAGATAAAACACAGTGGCCTTACCCTCTGTTCACAGTAGGTGTCTGTGTATAATAAATATTTTATTTTACTACAAAAACAAATAACTAAACATACCCCCTGTGTTTGTTCTGAACTCTACCGTAGCTTTTGTGAGTTTACTATATTTCAAAGCTGAGATAGGAAAGCACAAAGTCACGCCAGTTATAATCCATGCTTGCACAAGGCAAGCCAGCTCTGATTCCAGCCCCACCAAGCTCCTGGGAGCCGGGTGTCTCTGGGCCTCCAGGAGAGGACCCATGAGGAGCCTGGCTGTGGGGTAGAAAGCCCACGAGGCACAGCCTCAGCTTACAAAAAAATCATAAAACCAAACTACTGCTGTTGGTTTTGATACTTTTAGTGTTAGGGGATTGTCCTGTAGGACCTCAGTTAAACTGGAGCGTGTGCTCTGTTCTGCTGAGGGGTCTGGGACACCCTCAGTCAAGGTGGGACACTCAAAATACATGGGTGAGATGACATCAAAAGAGAAGCAGAGTGGCTTCTCTGAGCTATTTCATTATGGTCATGCTCTTGATTGCAACTATGAATATTGTACTTCTCCACTGTTTCCTCATTTCTTAGGATATTTGTTCTGAAGGAGATAAATGTAAATTGAAATGATTTCCCCTTTTTCTTCTCCATCTTCAGGAGTTCTTCAGCTGTGGGCCTACAGTTATGGAGAACATCATTAGCTTCAGAAAACTGGAAGGAGAAGACTGATGGCAAGGAGAGCTGTGGTGTGCCATAGAGCTCCAGGTGAGGGCTGTGTTCCTCACCTCAGGCAGGGCAGCAGCACCAGGGTTGGCAACAGGGTCTCCTCAGCTTAACCTTGGGACACACACGTGATACAAAGCAAGTGTGAGAACATGGAATTGTAGACTGGAAGGAACCTTAAGGACCATCCTGTTCCACCCCCTGCCATGGGCAGGGACACATTCCACTAGACCAGGTTGCTACAAACCCCATCCAACCAAGCCTTGAACACTTCCAGGGATGGAGCATCTACCAGCTCTTTTGGAAACCTGTTCCAGTATTTTCTTTCCTGCTTCCCAAAGTGTTCACACTGCTCCTCTGGCTCTCGGGATGTAGTTTTATCTATTTGCTGCTTCTGGGCACATGTGACAGTAGGGAAGGGCACCCTCTTGGTGCAGCCCTACCTTGGATATTGTCCATTTAGAGGAACCTGGAGGCTCCTTCAGCTGGAGCGCTGCAATTTCCCCCATCTCACAGCACCATGTGTGCTCAGATACTTCTCCATCCAGTCTCTAATGCCTGCTAATAAGAGAAATGTGATGCTTCCATTGAATGTGGATTAGGAGAGGAGACATCACTCTTATTTCAAGGGCAGTGTCGAAGCACCCAACTTTTAAATACGTATATATATAGAAAGGAAACGGAGAAAAGCCATCATAAATGTGCAGTTCCTGATGAATCACTGAGTCCTGACAGCTTTACACAGATATAACTGCACCCGGCCAATTTCTCAGCTGGTGTAAACTGGCATCCATCCATGGCCTGTAATGAAGGCAGGCCAATTTACACCAGCCAGCTGACCCATTTTTATTGATTTTAAATGATTTACATCAGGCTCAAGATGGAGTAATACATTGTTGAATCAGGCCCACAAAGTGTGGGCCCTAACCTTACATTATCAGGGAATTCAAAATTAGGATTTCTTGGTCTATCGTTATTTCATGCTTTTACATCTATCAAAAATGAGCTTTTCTAAGTGCTGCACTGTGAGGGTGTCATTATCTAGACACAATAATAAGAGAGTCAGGTGCTGTAAAAACCCTGAAACCTTGACTTGCGGATTTATACAAGACATTTAATGTTATTTTAACGTAGTATTTGGTATGTACTTTTATATGTTTCAGTGGCTTATATCATCATTCTTACTGTACTAAAACTTACATGTCCTTTTTCTTAAATAATATCCTTGTGTAAATTTTTTGTAAGCTCTAGGTTTATTTTATGACCCATAAACTTTGACAATATATTAAAATCTTGGAGGAATTTAATATCAGGAGAAGATTATCTTTAAAAAATCATTTCTCCATGTTATAGAGACTTAGACACATCTAGTATGTTAAAAGGTTTAATAGCTGTTTATAAATTTTACTGCAACTGTCAATAACTTCATGATATATTAAACCAGTTAATAGGTCAACAGAAAATATTTATTACTTGCTGTAAACTGTTTACCCAGGAATAAACTTAATTTCGAATGATAATGAAACATAAAAGTCAATGAATATTAATTTTAATATTTTATACTAATTTAAACATGATTTTACCATCGGTTGTAAACACTGAGCAGAGGTAAAAAGTACTGATTTTTCTAACTCTGGGCAAAAACCTCTGAAAGCATCCAATGGGAGTTATGTTGTCCTGGAAGAAGAAATTGGGAACACCTCTGATACAAAAAGCCACATAATTAAGAAAGGTTTGAAAAGATTTTCCTCATTTTTGATAATTTTGGATAACTCCTCCTCTTCCCCATGTTTTTGCCATTTTAAAGGTTTTCGCACCTAAATCCCATAATTTATTCCAGTCTAAGCACAATCATGGCTGATGCTGCATGTCTCCACCATCACCACACACTGCAAGAGGCAAGACCCAAATGCTGATGTTGACAAAGGGTCCATCCCCCTCGATACATAAAATCTGACCATACCTTTGCTATCCAGGGGCAAAATTAATTCATACTAACACTGCAGATGTGGGAGCTCATTTCCAAATAATCAGGATACACCAATTTCCATAGATCCTCAAACTTGCAAATCAGGAAGTGCCCTTGTTCTCAGCTTGCATCAGGTCATGGTCTATTTTAGCTGGTTGGCAGAGACCAATAGTTAGATCTTCCCAGAATTCAGCTATGCTGGATCAGCCCATATTCCTGCTTATACCCAGGCAGGCTGTGCCTGGTCAGTCATCTCAGCTCTAAACCTCCTCTCCTTGCACCTCTATCACCTGGCCATGGTCATGACACTTTACTCAAGTTAGGCCTGGCAGAACTCTCTCTGTGGTTTTCACACTGCAAAGTTGACGAGCTGCACCCAATTAATTTTTTATATTTAATATTAGGCTTTATTAATCTAGTATTTTATTAATAGAATTTCTAAATATTTAATGCCAATTTTTATATGTAACACTAAGACTTATTAATCTACTAAATTTTATTAATAGAATTTTTGCAACTTTTTTTTTTTAATTCCTTCTCCCCCTCTCCGGATCAATTCTGTAATTTTAACAATATTGCAACACTAGAGCAAAAACCACACAATCCACCTTCTCAGAGGGGGATGTGTAAGGAAAGTACTTATGCTTTGGCTGGGAATGAAGAGGAAAGGGTAAGTGCTGTGGCCTTATTTCCTCCCTGTCAATGGTGACTGCAGACCTGAGATCTAGCAGCCCCACCTAATGAGCCCTAATTATACTTTACTTGTGTGTTAAGAGTAGATTCAATTGCTCATGACTCCCCTGTTAAGCAACTCTTCAGTTGCACGTTCCTGAGGCACCGTTTGGGATTCCATTCTGCCTGTAATCGGATTTTTTTCCCCCTCCAAATTAGTAACACAGTCACATAGCAAATTGGAATATGCATGTGGCTTCAACACTGATATGGCGTTGCCTTCTCCTCTTCCTGACACTTTTGATGTTGCTCCCTTTCATCGTCGTCACCGTCCTGCTTCTGCAGCAGACTTCACATCTAAGGCCTTGTGCAGGGCATAATTAGAAGCTGCAGGACCAAGACATGAAGGTTGGGCTCTCGTTTTTCAGGCAGCAGCTCAGGGAAGGGCAGCTGGTCCCTCGGTGGACGGGGACAGTGCCTACCCCACAGTGACCTCCTACTATACCTTGGGTTGGCCACCTGGTCACCAACGGGGTGAACTTGGACACTCTCTCCTAAATCATCTCCTTTAAGGCAAGGGAAAAGCCCCAAAATCAGAGAAGCTCCCTCTCAGCTCTCCCACCTCAGGATTCACCCTCCCAAGTGAGGCTGGGGAAGGGAAGAGCTGTGGGGGTCCCTTGCTGTGCTGGCAGAGCAAAGGGAGCTCTTCCTTACCTCTAACAAACCAGGGACAGGGATTTCCACCTTCTAAATATAATTTTCTTACCCTCACAAGGACATAAATATAAGTTTCAGTACAATAAACCCTTTGCCTTGCCTTACACTCTGTATCTAGTGTCCAAGTGCCCCTTCCCATTCGGAAATGCATTTTGCTTATAAATATCACAGTTAATGCAGTACAAACAGGGAGTTTTCAGTTTGCTGTTGCATAACAGGCATCTTAATATCCAAAAGAATAACCATTTATCTCAGAAAAGCACTGAACAAATGGGATTTATTGCAATTGTGCAGTTGGCTGATCACATCATGTTTGTTTCCTGGAAAGGGGGTGGTATTTGGAAAATAAACTCCTTCTTGTACGAAAACCTGTGTACCTGTCCAACAAAAATATCCTTTTAGCCTGAAGGAAGGACACCACCAGCCCTTCCAGCTGTCAAGCCCTTGGAGAACAGACCCCAGGGTGAAGGCACTGAGAGCCAATTAATCTGGAGTAACTTTGAAACAATTTATTACCTAAATGCAAGGCAGTGTGGACAGCTGTGGACAAGCCTCATGCTCACTATAACCTCTAAACCTACACCATGATTTGCAGGAGCACAGGATTATTTGGGTTCAAACTGAAAGAGAGGAAATTTAGCTTAGATAGTGGGAAGGAATTCTTGGCTGTGAGAGTGGTGAGGCCCTGGCACAGGTTGCCCAGAGAAGCTGTGGCTGCCCCATCCCTGGAAGTGTCCCAGTCCAGGCTGGACGGGGCTTGGAGCAACCTGGGCTAGTGGAAGGTGTCCCTGCCAATGGCAGGGCACTGGAACTGGATAATCTTTAAAGTCCCTTCCAACCAAACCATTCTGTGATTCCTTGATTTAAAGGCTCCCTGAATTTTGAGTGTCACAAGGCTCATCCCAATACTTGGCCAATGTTGTTTGGTGAAACAGGAATCTATACCCTCTACAAACCATTACTTGGCACACTGGGCTCATCTGGTGCTGCTTCATGGGAAATGTCCTATTTCAGTGTTTTTAAGAGAGAAAAAAACAAAACAACAAAACATTTCCACTATTATTAATGGTAAAGCTTGAAGAAAAAAAAAGATGAAGACAGAGCTGTGTATTTACTCAAAACACTCCAGTATAAAATAATAAAGTTCTAAAACAAAAGGTACCTCATCCTGCTGCCATCCCACTGGGCACCACACCGAGGGGTCTCTGGCACGAGAGCAATTTTCTTACAATACCTCAACATTCCACAAAATTACACACAGTCTATGTGTTAAGGAGGGAGCGTCAGATCAGCGTTGGCTTTGAATTCCCTTGCTTTTGTCAGCCTCATTATTACAGCTCGAATGTTATTAAAATGCTGCTCTTCGTCTGTTAATAATCATTTCACTTCTCTATCTCTGCCACATGAACTTTAGAACACTGTGAAATGGGTTTTGTAGTTGCATGTTTTTTTCAAGTTCATTGATCAAACATTTGTACATTTTAATGTTATAAATAATTGAAGAGCCTTCATTTTTCAGTGTTAAAATTAACTTTTCTGTTCTGCCTTTTAAAACTAGAACAAGGGGAAGTGTAATTTAAGCCATGAAAAGGCTGCAAAATACGTGAAACTCTCTGTAACCCTTTTCTGTGAGAGTCTCCTCGTTTTACTTTGATTCTTGCAGAGACTGAAGTGTGAGCAGCCAGCCCTTGACAGGCTCCTCCAGCAGGTTACTAGCTAGAGGAGTTCACCTATTTTCAGAGAAGCCTTTAAACATGGGATGGATACAAGGAGACTGTTTGAAGCCACCCAGCAGGTTTGGGAAAGCTGGGGGCAGGGAGGAGCTGGAGGAGGTGGGTGCAGCAGAGCCAGACAGGGATGTTCAGATGAAGGACAGTGGTTTTTGTCTCAGTGAACGTTTTTCTTTCCTTCCCAATGTGTGTGTTAAATAGGAATGAAACCTATTAAATGAATGAACCCAGGAATGAGCCAGAATGCACAGGGAATGGGAAGAGGAAAGCATAAGGTTGCCTCTGGCAAGGAGAGGGAAAGCAAGATGCAAACCTGCACTAACATCCTTTGACTACAGTAAAAAGCTGTTAGGTTGGATATGAAGTCACCATTCTTGGTGGTCCCAGGTCCTCCTGCTAAATCAAAAGTTTAAAGCAAACACCCGTACAGATACACAAAGGGTGGCAAGAGGGCTTGTCCCTTTATCGGCCTTCAAACTGGGCCAAGGACCCAACCGATGAATATCCTGCTGTTGCAAAAGTCTGTGAAACCATCAGCAAAGTTAACAGTATTTGGGTTTGTGTGACAATTTGGTGATGTCAAGCATGAACCCTGGGGTCTTTCACTAAAGATCTAAGCCTGACTCTAAATCTAGGTCAGAGACAACCTCTCAGGTCAACCAAAGTTAATTATCAGTACTGGGACACAAACTGTTGCTGGGGCAGCTGCTGAAATGAATCAATGTGGAGCAAGCCTAATATTTCCAGTTTTTGGATGAATATCACAAGCAGATGCTTATCCAAGATATATCAGAAGACACTCAACCTCCCTTCATTGAGAAGCTGTGCTGGGAATTTTCCTGCGAGGGAGTTCCCATAGGGGATGACTGGGGCTTCCTGACTCCAGTCAGGATGGAGATGTTGTGGGAAAAGCAGATCCCAAATGCTGGTTCAATTAATTTTGCCGGTGGAGAGAGTCCCTGGAGCATCTTCATCCCAGCAGGCACATGGATATGGGAGAGGACAACTTGCCCACCAGCAGATTTTATGCTGAACAAACATACATAAGATAAGGTTCCCTGAAAGTTATGAGGAAATCTGTGAATCTTTACATTAAAAGAGGGAAACCATAAAGGGTGGATGTTTGCTGACCCTCTGATTGCTGTTCACTCACTAAGAATTTTATGAAAATCATGTTGAGTGAAATGCAGATTTACTGAAAACACTAAAACCAGTGACCCCTGGGCATTGCTCTGCCTGAACTAATTTCAAAGCAGGCACTCCCAGAACTGCTGTGATGCCACATAAAGAGAGAGCTCACTCCTCAGTGGCAGCTTAAGAAAATGGACAAAGACATCCCTGCAGCAAAGCCAGTTTGGCCTGAGCTGTTCCCCTATGCAGATGCCAGTTCTGGTCACGCATTGTGCCATGGATGTTGGAGCAAGAGCCAACAAGCAACTGGCAGACTTAAAACCAGTAAATTACAGTAGTAGCCTGTTTGTGGCACCACACTCATATCCTTGGAGAGATGTAAATTGGAAGAACCATAACAGGGAGTGGAAGAACCATAACAGGGAGTGAAAGAGTAGGGAAATCCAAAAAACAAATATTTGGTTCCCTTGCTATCAGCTTTGATTTCTCTTCTGTGTACCCCTCAAAAAACAAGGGTTAAAAAAGTGGAGAGTGGAAAAAAAAATCAGAAGCATATTGAACTGGGCTGAAATGGTGGGTAGGGTGAGGTTCTGTTCTTGGTATGCCACTGTTATCTCCAGGAGATCAGGAGGAAGGAAGACTTTCATTATCTCCCCAACAGACAGAATAAATAAATAAATAAATAGAAAAATAAAGGACAAACAACTTTTAGAAATTGTCACAGATTGAGTGCACACGTGGCTCAGTCCTGCAAAATCCATCCTGATTGCTGTTATCCTCCTTAACGGGGGATTTGGAGAATGCTCTTTCAGTAGAAGTTGGATTGTCAGGGACAGCTCCATGTCACAGATGGTGGTTGCACAGCCCCCTGCACACAAATCCGTGTGTAGTTCCCTGCCTCGTGGGTCCCACCCCATTCCCAAGCAGGCATGGGGATCCCTTTGGCTCCGGTGCCACTGTGCCCAAGTGCCAGCACACCATAAAGAACATTTCACAATTATTTCTTGGAGCTACTTAAAGGGATGATGGCTTGGTGGTGCACAGTGTTATCAGCCCCTCCAACAAGCACTCCAGCCTTCAGTATTAATCTTAGAATTCTCTGCATCTTCCAAGTTTTGGTCCACAGGAGGTTTTCCCCTTTTTTCGCTCCACAGCAAGTGTTTGACTGGTGGAGATGGATTAAGACAAACACAAGCAACACTGCATGGTGAATTCTTTCTTTGTATGACAGCTGGTTTGAATGTGTTACAGGATCAAGTAAAACATATTCAAAAAGAGCCCCAGCTTTTCCAAAAGGGGTTTGGCTCCTCCACAAGAAGTTCAGCTGCTGATATTCACTTATTTAATTCTTCACCAAACATGCAGAATCTCTGACGACCATTTGTTTAAATTACTTACACGACTTGCCATTTTAATCTTTTTTTCCTATTAATCTGTGACAAACCATGGAATTTAATATTTTTTACCATGACTAATGTATGAAATTTGTTAGCTTTGTCTGTAATTTACAGAGAGCCCTGAATAATTGAGCCTTTAAGTTTAAAGGCTTATATTTTGTTATTCTAGCTGTGATTGCTTGTAATGGTTTGAAGAACCTGAGGGGTTTTAGTGATGGGTGCCAATATAAAATACCAACACTGATCTCAGCACTCCTTATTTTCTTCTGTTTGTCTCCAATTATTACTGGGGGGCAAAATGAAAGAAAATAAATAAGAGACAACATGGGGAGGGGGGAAGACCAGAGAATTAATGTACTCTAAGGACTGCACAAGAGGAAAGAGTAAAAACCTCTACTGTCAAATCTCAGCCTACTCTTTGTTTAACCTCGTTTAGTACATTGGTGCATTACATTGCCAACAAAAGCTCATGTATGTGTTTCAAAAACAATAATTATAACAAATAAATTCAGATATATAGTCAATTTTTCTGTAACCTACAGAAATCCCTGTTCCTAACACAGATACCTTCTTTCTCAACCATGAAGCTGTTTGAGCTCAGTAAAGCTGTACCAGCTGGAGACCCTCAGGAGTCAGGGACTAAGGGGATGTTGTGCCTTAACAAGCTGAAGCCACACTTTTCCAGGTCATCTCCACCAAAGACAAGCACAACGGTGACACGAGCGAATTGCCACGTGAACCAAAAGAGAGGGACCCAATGAACCTTCTGTCCCCTCCACTGCCCAGGTTTTGGTAGCTGAATGAAGGGGCAGGACCTCACCTTTCCACAGCACTCCAGCCCATATTTGCTCTGCTAGAAAGATGCAAGGAGCTTGATTCAGAAACCACTTGCTCAGGGAACCATAACGACTCAGTAATTGCTCAGAGGACAATCCCTGGAGGACCATCCCTCGACTTCCACGTGGCAACGCTGAAGACCAGGAGCATCCTGGCGACCACTGAAATGCCAGTGAGATCTCCCTCTGTCATCTGGGAGAAAGAAAGGAGCACAAAGAGACTCCTGCTGCACATAAACACCGGAAAATAGGTCTTAGAAGGAGGCAGAGCACGAAGTGATCTAATGGCACGTTAGCCTTAAACCAGGGAGCACGGAATGCCTTCATACAAGGATGTGTTATATATATATATATTCCTCAGGTCATGTTATTTCTTTTAAATATTAATCAGAAAAATTGGAAAGCTTTATTATAAAGATGACAAATGCTACTGTGCCTCGAGGAAAGGTTGAGCACAGGATGTGCAAACTCGTACTTATTTGATTCAACATGGTGACTGTGGGCTGCACTTTTAATGAGGGAAATAAAACATCCCCTTAATTGGCTATAAAAGGATGTGCACCACAGACTTACTGAAACATTAGGCTGCATAGTTAGGACCTACTTTGTAACAATGCCTCATTTTTATTAATATTATTTTTATTGCTTGGGAAATCTATGAGTTTATCTATGTGATAGGAACAAAAGGCGCTTTTTTTTCCCCTCTTTTTTTAAGGGAGAAAGAAAAAAAATATATTTTACACAGGGTAAATTGAAAACATCAGGGTACCCTACAGAGTAATAGCACTTTATCATGATTTATACATGGGAACATAACTGTTGCCAAAAAACATAGGTGACCTCTCCCTACCCTGTATTAATAATTACAGTATGGAGATGGAAGCATGATATGCAGGACGCTCCTCTCTGCTACAAAAAATTGGGGGGGAGCTGTTTAAGAAACATAAAAAAGAGGCAAATCTGACTAGTAAGTGTTGACAGGCGTCACATGTCATGCAATGAAAAACACATTATTGGAATTTACCCAAAACTCAGGTTTTATTCCAACTGTTCATACTATTTATTCTTTCCTTTTTTTTTTTCTTTTTTTTTTTTTTTCAAATTAAGGAAGAACACACTCTGAACACCCTTTCTGGTCAGGCTCTAGTGAACACACACCAACCTCTATGAACCCTGCTGTGAAATACAAACTACAAGAAGGGGCTGACAGAGGCAGAGCTGAACACTTGGTGACACTTGGTGACACTTGGTGACAATGCTTGAATCCCAGGCAGAGGGTTCTGGGGTCACTCCAGCATTTTTTGTGTTTCTTAACAGGTCCCTGCACCCATCAGGTTAAGGCCATTTGCCCTACATGAGTTTCATTATTACATTAAGGAGAATATTCTCTAGAAAAATCATGGAGAATGAAAAAGGCATATTTTATATGGAGTCATATTTTTTAAAGCATTTTCCCTGCCCTCAGCCCTGGAAAAGTTTAAGTCCATCCTTTAAAGGCCCACCTGAAGTTTTCCTTTACATGACTACAGTTGTGACACCCAAAAAGAGAGGAGATCCCACACAGGAGCTTCTCTACTCACTGCCAACACAGGAATTGCTGCACCTGCTGCCACCCCCCTTCCCAAGACTTGATTTAACAAATAAAGCCCAAAGCACCCTTTAGAATACAGAGTGAAAAAGAAATTCCAAAATAAATCAACAAGGCTGCTTCAGTTTACAAATTCATGTTGAAACCTGCTAGTGATTGTAAAAGTTTTTGTAAAGCACTGAAAGTTATGATTCTAAACTTGACATAAGATGGAGCTTCCTGGATTAAATATCCCTGATACTTTTTTCCCCAAAAGACAAGGCAGGAAGAATTCTTCTTCCTAGCTCCACAGTTGATTTTCCAGATTTTCATATCCTTAGGCTTATTAAAGCTGATCCAGAAGGAACACACCATCACTCTGTGCTAACTCCCCTCCTTGTGCCCCTCCAGGCAGGCAACAGTGGGTCTGGACACATCAGAGGTGAGGAACAGCATTAAATCCAGCTGCCCTGGAGAGGCCTGGCTGAAGCAGACACATTTTTCCTCCTAAATGCCAGGTTTAAACTCTCCTCCTCTAGGGCTGAGACCTCTG
Organism: Neopelma chrysocephalum; assembly: GCF_003984885.1. NCBI lineage: Eukaryota > Metazoa > Chordata > Aves > Passeriformes > Pipridae > Neopelma > Neopelma chrysocephalum. Next base: position 319,528 of record NW_020897747.1, on the reverse strand, counting down.
AAGGGACAGGACAGAAGAAATCTGACACCCACAAATAATTAAGGTCTTGATTTTATATCAAACCTAATGGCAGGCACCCAACACCATCTTTATATCAGGTAAGATGAAGCAGCAAGAGACTGCACTGATTTAAATCCCCTATTCTCTATTTTTCTTTGGTGAGTTTTGTTTCCCACTGAACCTTTCAGGCCCTGGAAAATGTAAAACTAAAGCAGGAAGCATAGGTTTAAATTATGTCAGACAAGATCAGACAGTGCCTGGAGCAGACAGGCTCTCTGCAGGTCCTCGCTGTAATGCTGCTCAGGCAGCCTTCTGGGAGAGGAGCAGGAACTGGGGAGCAGTGAGCAGAGCTGGAAAACAGGATTGGAAAATAACACAGCTCCCTGTGCTGGGGTTCACCGCTACATCCTGCTGCAACATGCCTGGCAGGGCATCCCATCGGCGCTTTTCCTGCTTAACCAAAATTTGCACTATTATTTTGCAGCCTCATGGAATGGCAGGACCATTGATGCTTGAAAAATAACTGTGTGAGTGCTGTGGAAAATACAGGGAGCAGCTCCTTAGGACAACGTCTGTCTTCCTCAGAAAACTGAAATTACCAGTTCTGCGTCATAATATGCAGATTCCAGAAACACAAAGGGATCAGACACCTGAAATTAGGGGAGAGTATTTTTCCATGCCCAGTTCTAGCAGCAGCTATTTTGATACCGGCTCATTGCTAAAATCAACACTCAAGTCCACTTTATCCTATTTCCAGCAATTATAGCTACTTCAAACAGGGAATTTTAATTCAAGAAGTAGAATAAATGTCATTCCTGCAACACGTACATTACTGTAATCTAATGTGAGTAAGAAGTCACTTGAGATGGAGAAACGCAACAGCCCCTTTAGGGCTACTGCCATAGCAGAGGCAACAAAAGGGAAACCCTCGTTAATCCATTGGAAATATCATGTTAATAAATGAAAATGAGATAATGACTTTTGTGGTGAGCTGAATCTTGTCTAAAGCCTCTTATGAGCTTCATGTGTCTCAATTAGGGACTATGTTACAAGGTAAAAAAAAAAAATTAAAAAAAATCAGCTGCGGGCTGAACACAATAAAAACCAAAGTTAAATAAGGAAATGCACTTGATATTATTATTATTGCAACCCTCCTGCCTGCCCTAGAAGTGTCTTATGGTACAGATCCATCCTGAGCTCCCATTACAGCTTTTAATTTTTATTTCAGGAGCTGCTCCTGCAATGCAAGAAATGACAGTCGTTTGCTTTCCTCTTTCATATCAGAGGTCACTAAGTCAAAGCCCATTTACCCTGTCTGATTCCACATCACACATCTTCACACAGATAAACTGGGGTGTTCCAACACCAACGACACAGACACAACCATCCTCACACAGTGAAAAGCCAGCACAGACCAGGCTGGGAACCATAGACAGAGAGGGTTGAGCTTCCCACTGGGCAGGAGGGGCACAGTGTCCCCAAATTTCAGCATCTGAGCAGGGAAGGAGGATTCTAGCCACAGCAAACTATTCCTTACACATTTTATGGTGTTTCAATCTGTGGTGCATAATTCTATTACAAGTAAACACAACTCACAATTCCAGTTTTCTGAAGTTTTGTTGGAGGAGACGTTTGACTGGAAACCAGAGTTTCTCTGCTTCAGGAAGTTAAGACCCATCTATAAGATGCTATGTATGAACCTTCATTAGTTTATAAACTCCTAGAGTGTTATCTGAGTTGTCCTTTTACAGCAGAGATATTTACTTGCAAAAAAACCCTACTCTTAATTGAGATTGTTAAACAAATAAATAATTGTACATCCTCGTTAGCTGGTATATAGCATTAAAAAATTAGAAATTTAAATGAAAAATGAAACATAAACTACAAAACAAACGGACAAGAGCTATCATCAACTGGTGGAAAAGATGGAGTCCCCATCCCTGGAGGGACATAAAAGCCGTGTGGATGTGGCATTTGGGGACATGGGTTAGTGTGGCCTTGACTGTGCTGGAGGATGGTTGGTCTGGATGGTCTTAAAGGACTTTTCCAGCACAAATGATTGTATGATTCTAAATATTTCACTTTGTCAAACATTTTGTTTAAATATCCCTTCTCAAAAATACAATTAGGTTCATTTTTCCCACTATTTCTGTTGTTTGTTCTTTTTGTTGGCATTTTTTTGGTTGGTTTCTTTTTTACTCACAAAACATTAACTCTTCAGGAGTTCAGTTATTATAAGTTCATTTGGTATTCATGGCAATAGCAGTGATTACGATGAATTCATTTGATATTCATGTGCATGTCACATGTCCTTCTGTGGTAGTGCCACTGTCACTCAGCACTCATTAGGCTGTGCTCTGCTCTGGTGGTGGATGTTCCCATTCCAGCCCATTTCCACAAGCAGGGTGCTGGGACCAGAGACAGCACAGACACATCACACTCCCACTTCTACCGATTATTCCTTACAGAAGAAAAAAGAAGTTTTAGCATGATATGATTAAATAAGAAATACAATGTCTCTCTCAGAAGGGTTTGCAGTTTGTTTTTAAACTCCTTCATTTCCTCTCAGCTCCTCAGCCCTTTGCAATCCTGAAGATGTGCAAAAGTTACTCCAGAAGAATTTATGACTTAACAAATTTGTTTTGTGTTCCTCTGCTGTGGGTTTCCAGCACAATACTTCAGTGGGGTCTTTTGCTTCTGAAACACTAAACTTGCTAGGATTTCAGGAATACCTTTCCATCTGAAGAGCCATTTTTATGTGTGCCAGGCTGTGATGTTGTTGTTAAAAAGAGCTCAAGTTTTGAGCAGACCCCAAGCTCCCCTTCATAGACAAGAACCCAAGCCAACAGAATTTTTCATATTTCTGCACAAGATTATTAATGGGGATGATCCAAAGGCCCTGGAGGAGCTCAAGTCACGCTCAATTCAATGGGATTTATTTCCTTGGACCATTTTGGCCCCTCTCAAATCCTCGACTCTTGAACCACGCCAGCGGCCAACCGCGAGCTTCAGGAGGTGCAACGTCATGGGAGCCACCACGGTTACTTCAAACACAACATGAGCATGGCTCAGGTCAAAAGTTTTTACAAAAGTCTGATATATACATCCCCAGAGCATCCAGCTCTATTCACCTTAATCCTGAATCAACACTGCCTGTGTAAGTACAGCCCACGCTTCGTCCTCTGGGGCCACTCTGGCACTTAAAGTAGGATGCAGGAGCCTTGATGGATTTGGGCTGCACTGCACATCACCAGGGAAAGAACCCTGGCTCTGCTCTTTGAGGACTTGCAAAACATCATTAAGGCCTCACTTCCTACCAGCCTCCTGCAGGCACTGGACTCTCCAGTTCCCAAGGAAGTACTGGGAGCCACTCCCAGGCATTCAAGAAGGTCCCCTCAAAGCCTTGCATTGCCTCAGTGTTGGCACACGGGATCAAGTAAAAGGAGGAAGGAGCAGAGAATGATTCATGTCTCTATGCAAACCAATTGTTCTAAAAGAAACCGGATGTGCCTTCAAAACCAGAAAAAAAAAAATTCTTCCTTGGATGACCATGGATGGTCTTAAAAATCTTCCTTGGACAGATGAACAGGGAGAGTTTGACCTCCAAGTGAGCAACAACACATCAAGTGCCCAAAGCCTCAATTTTTAGAAGAAAAAAACCCCAACCAAACAACGACAACAAAAAAACCCCCAAAATAAAACAAAAAAAGAAAAACCCACAAAACCCAAACCAAACACATAACAAAAACCAACCAAACAAAAAGATAAGCAGCTACTGTTTCTCCTTTTTCTAGTGAGAAGCTCTTGGTTATGGCATGGGGAACTTGAGGGTTGCCATCAAAGCAGTTGCCATCCCAACCTTTCCTAGATGGCATCACCAGCAACATCATTATTTCTACAGGTAGGCAATAAAAGGTCTCTGGTGCTTATTTCCCCTAACAGGTAAATCTCAGTGTGGGAAATGTATTCCACAGGGATGATTGTCATTATGACCATGGTTGCTCTTGAGTTCAGGTGCAAAGGTATCACACAAGACATTTGCTGGATTAACCAAGGGTCTTGTTTGTATTTGTCTGCTGGTCATTTATGATGCACATATTTCCACTCCACAGCACAGGGAACAGGGAGACATGTCCCTGCTCCACACAACAGACTCAGGCTGTCTGGTGGAGGAAGCACTCATGAGTATTCCCACTCTTGGCATCTGCACAGATGCAACTTAGAGATGGATTCCACAGGCAGTTTATTGGCCTATCAACAAAACGTGCAGGGCAGGCTCAGAGATATTTTAACTCATGTATAAATCTGTAATTTATGGTTTAGCTGACAGTTCTCAACTGGAGTTTGCAGCTTGTGCTCAGAAAGGCTAAAAGGGGGCCACTATCTAAAGGGGCTCCAAGAGCTGGAGAGGCCCTTTGAACAAGGGCCTGAAGGGACTGGACAAGGGGGAATGGCTTCACACTGGCAGAGGGCAGAGTTAGACAGGATATTGGGAAGGAATTCTTCCCTGTGAGGGTGGTGAGGCCCTGGCACAGGTTGCCCAAAGAAGCTGTGGCTGCCCCATCCCTGGAAGTGTCCAAGGCCAGGATGGACAGGACTTGGAGCAACCTGGGCTAGTGAAAGGTGTCCCTGCCCTTGGCAGGGAGTGGGACTGGATGGGCTTTAAGGTGCCTTCCAACCCAAACCATTTGATGATTCTATGAAAGGCTGTCTGGGAGTTGCTGGACAGAGTTTGGGTCAACAGCACAGCTGTGCAGGAAGAACTTTCTGCAATCTGTTCCTCCAGTCATGGAGATTTTGGGAACAGAAGCTGCAGTGATGTGCATTTCTGCCAGCAAATTCTTCTTATTCTCAGCCTGGTTCATCACAAACACTTGGAGTATTTTCTGTGGATACTTTCCGTGGATACTTTCCCTACCCAGAGGGCAAATGTTTATCCACAAAAGGGCTTGCTCTTGTGTTTTTCACTCTCCTTTTTTGAGGTTGCACCCACATGTACATGGATGAAGTGCCAAATCCTTTCCTCACCAAACAAAACTTCACCCTACTCACTATGGTAGATGAACACACTGAGTGTGTTCACTGACAGCCTCTTGTCCACAACAGGGACCTACATCTCAAAACTATTCGTGGATAAATCATTCAAGAATTGAGATTTCTTCCTACCCCAAATCTATTCGTTGTTCTTTAGTAGAGCATCTGCACATCAGACCCAAAAACTTCATAAAAGCAGGTATTTCAGTAAGTTAAAAAACTAAGTAAGCTGCTCTTTCTGGTTGTGTTTCTATGCTTCCTCCAGCCCTGACACACAGCTGGGATAAAATTCTAGGAGTTGACGTTGTCTCAGCTGAAAGATTGAGATCAATTTCAGCTCAATCCAGGAAAACGTGGATTCAGCATTCCTGTACCCAAACATGTGCCCTCCTCAGGCTTTAGATTTAGCATCTCCTCCAAACATTTAAAAATGCATTAATTGACTGCTTGCTTATACTCTGAGAGCGAGATCAGGCCAAATATCAATACAGGGAGACATGTCTTGAAATACTGGTGTTGCACATCCACACAGAAACATCCCTTTGTGTTGCTCTGCTGCTCCCAGTAAGTGCACGGCAACAATTTGCATCGAACTCACAAGGCTTTTCTGCACAAGTCAATTCAGATCAATAGAAAAAGGCTTTTACAAAGAAAACAAGTGTTGTGTGGAAAATAGTTCAGGCAGCGGGAACGTTTCACAGTTGGGGTTGGCAAATCAACAGACTTTTATCTGTGGTGGAGGAAAAAAAAGCCTGTCAGATTTAAATGGTGCACGAATTTCCATCGTGTTTGGTGGGTTACGGGCACGTGGTGCTCGATTAGGCAGCTCACAGCACCCTGTGAAGCAGGATGAGGCACTGGCAAAGCTCATAAATGGGAAAAAAATATACCAAGGAAGGAGAAACAGCAACTCCAAGCACCTGACACCACTTTAGAGGTCTGGGATGAAACCCTATTGACCTGTACAGGATTTTAAAGGGGGATCTGAGCAGCTCAGAGTGAATTCGACATTATCTTTATAAACCCAGTACTCCATCTGGTTTGGTGGTTGTGGGATGATGCAGTATGAAAAGGTTCAAAACTGACTCACTGCTTGAATTGTGAGGGTGAATTATGGACTGAAAGAGTTCTCACTTTTTTTCCTGAATAGCAGCTATTAATGACTCATTCCTGAAGGCAACGATGGAAGATGCAGACAAATGAGAAGCAGGTTAAAGAAGAAATATTGTTTCATTGACACAACAGCTTCTTGCTCTAGGAAGAGACTGAAGTTATTCCAGCTTATGTCAGCCCCATTTTTTGCTCCTGTTTTTCAGCTTGAAGTAGCTGAAATAATAGTTTCTGTTCGGTTCTATCGGACAACTGTCAAAATTAACAAAACTTAAGTGGAAAAAAAAAAGGTGAAAAAACTGATAGGGAACCATCAAAAGAGGCAGTTCTGAAAAGAAAGGCACCTGAGCAGTCAGAGAGAACCCCTGCAACTGGGATCTTGGCCCTACAAATAGAATCACAGACTGGTTTTGGTTGGAAGGGACCTTAAAGATCATCTCATTCCACCCTCTGCCATGGGCAGGGACACCTTCCACTAGACCAGGTTGCTCCAGACCCTGTTCAACTTGGCCTTGGACACTTCCAGAGACGGGGAGTCCACAGCCTCTCTGGGCAAACAGGGTCAGCACAGTGTGTCTGAGCTATGTTTTGCTCAATATTTTAATATTTCCTGCTTGTAGTCAGATAAAAATAGTATTTTAGGGCCATCACACCTAATCAAACCCACAAAGAGCAAACCTATGAATGGATGTGAACAACTTCAAGACTTGAAAAGTATTTTCTTCCTTCCCATTAGATAAGAGTTTTATTTCAAGGTTCTAGCTGAGTCTTATGTTAATTTTCCAACTGTCTGCAAGCAGGAAAAAAAACCCACCCTGAACAGAGTTTAGTAAGTGGACTTGAATAATTAAGAAAAACCTGAGTGGCTTTATGCTGTGCTCTTACAATCTGGTGGAAAAAGTGATTTTTTAGAGCAGAGAGGAGGCTGTTGTGCTCGTCTGTTCTGGCTCACATCACATCAACAGTGTCACTGAGCATGAGGCAACAGTGGTATTTCTATTTTTGTACATAAAGTTCAGTACACATTGGATAAGAGAACACACAGGCAGCTCCCAATACTAAAAATGTTGTGTGCTACCTCCATTTTTCTCATCCTGTTTCTCCATAAATTAGTACACTACTACAGGTTTACAATTAAACTACTTTGCAGGTCATACACACAGAAAAGTATTTATGGGCCAGCAATAAAATTAGTAAGACCTCAGCAAGACAGTTCCTTGTAGGTCAGAGCACACAGACACACATTCCCTTTGCTCAATGGCATTTCAGGACTGATGTACTTTCTGTTTTTATCTGTTTACAGGAGCCTGGTAAACCCAGACCTTGGCACGTGTCATGCTTGCAGCAGTGGGACTTTGTGCTACTGCTGTGCCTAACAATTATTCAGTATTTAGAATCTTTATTATAAAAATCCCATTGTAAATATTAAATGGTGGATTGGGGTTTTCTTTCCCCACCCTCCAATCTGATTCTGTTTTCCTTCTGACACCCTGAATTTGGGGGATTTTATTTATCACTCATTTAGGAGACAAGATAAAAAATGGCCTCTGGGCCAATGATTCAGCAAGAGGATACAGGTTATAAGCCAAGATAACTCCTTTAGGTACAGCTTTGGCCTTTCCTTGTGTCTTCTGAGCAGCTCATTTAGATGAGGAAGGTACCACCTACCCACTGACCCACCAGCACTGCCTGCACACTCACCCTTCCTTGCATGTTTTAATTAAAATTAATTATTTGGCCTTTAACTATAAAACCAGTCAAGTTATGGGTTATGCTAGGGAAGGACAGAGCTGATTTCTGCTCCAGCTCCATTTATCCTTACTTTCCAGCACACTTACATGGCAAAGAAAGCTGCTCCTTTTCCATCCTGCATCAGCAATTGAAGAGCTTATTTCACCTTGCTTGAATCAAACATACCCCTATTCTTATTTTAGCTGTTTTTTTTCTTTATACTTATTTTATCAACACACATCCTGGGATTCTGAGGAAATCTAAAGAGTTTATCTCCAGTTCATCTCCTCTCAAATTCTTCCTCAGCATCTTGAAATCTTCACGTCAGATCATCTTTTAAACAGCTTGTTTCTCCCCCAAGTGAGTACATATCCAGGTTTCCCAGGCTTTCTGCACGTAGGAGCTTCATAAGTACTTCTGTCATTCGTGCTGTCCTCTGCCCTTTCCAATCCCCAGGATGTCCATGGGATGCTGTGTTGTCCTACCTGGGGCAGGGCAGCCCACAGAGCTCCAGGGAAGCACTTTACAACATACCAGATTAAACTCTTATATCTTCACAGTTCATACTTTTATGGGTTTAGCTTCTGCTTTGCATTAGTATTGAACCTCTTTCTCACCCAGAATTCTGCAAAACATATCTGTTTGGTGAATATTCCCCCAGTTTAGAGCTACAAGTGTAAAAAACCTACTGTTTGTCTTAGGAGGGGGCGATGGACTGCTCTCTCCCATGCTTCCCCAACCTTGCAGAGAAGTTCTCTGCAGATTTAATCCATCATCTCTGCTTTATTCACCTCACTGGATACCACCTTTACTCAATTTTTTCCAGAGGATGCATAGAGCTATAGTTTAACCCTCAGTATCACAGAATCACTGAGATTGGAAAGGACCTCCAAGCCCATCGAGTCCACCCTGTGCTCAATCCCCACCTCGTCACCCAGCCCAGAGCACTGAGTGCCACATCCACTCGTTCCTTGGACACCTCCAGGGATGGGGACTCCACCACCTCCCTGGGCAGCCCCTTCCAATGCCTGAACACCCTTTCTGTGAAGAAGGGTTGTTAAATTAGTTGGAGATATGTCCAGCCTCCTGTTACACCTCACATTCCTCCCCTTTTACACCAGCATTACTCCAACCCTCTCCCCAGTTACCTGAGCAATCCTTCCAGAGCAGTGCTGTGATCCCAAAATGGACAGAATTAAGCCTAATGCTCCCACCTGTGCCTGCTTTCCACATTATCTCCCTAAAAAATCCCCCTGATTTGTCAGACAGGATTTACCCTTTATGAAACCATGCTGACTGGTTTATTTCTCCAGATGTTTTGTGATCTCATCCTTTATTAATGTTTCCAGAGTCTTGCCCAGCACCAAGGTCAGATGTACTGGTCTATTATATCCCAGCTGCTTTTCCTCGTCCTTATTTCCCCCTCCCCTCCAAACTGGGGTTGTATTTGCTTCTCTCTATTCCCTTGGTGTCTTCCTTGTCTCAGAGGAGCCAAGAGAAAAATCTTCATTTATTGAACCAGTAATCTCTTCAGTGATCTTCTTAAAGATTCCCCAGTACATAACTCCTACTACCTTGGAGCTTCCAGGGATTTTTAACTTATACAAGATTTATTCTAGGAGGAAATTATCATATCCCAGAAACTTTGCTTCTATTCAACCTTGTGAACACTGAGTAGAAAGATACATTTAGGCAGAGGATTTCAAAGTGAGCTTGGGGATCTGGGCGCTCAGTTCCCACTGTAATTAATGGGACAGGGGCTTCCAAACCTCCTAAATAGTTTAGAAACTGTAACCTAAATGTTAAATCTATTAAACCTGTATATAGCATCCTAAAACCTATTAAAATTCTATATAACTGATCAGGAATATATCCCTTCAATTTATCATCATGTGTTCTTGGCAAATATTTAATTCTTTGTTAGTAATATTTATTTTCAGTTCAGCTAGTTCAATAGAGCAGCCACTGAAGGGATTTTTATTTATTTATTTATTAAGGCTGCTTACATCCCTGAACTCCATCAGGACACACTTGGATGCCCTCAGCTTGGTGAATATCCTCCATTTTCACATGTTATGTGATGCCATGTGCAGCCAGAAGCCTCTCCCCTGTCCTTGGTGTTGTCTCCAGCATCAGACACTCAGCTCCTGGACATATTTTCCATGTTTTTCTCTGCCCACACAGTGCCAATTTTAGAGAATACTTGGGTTTTTTCCTCAAAATTTCCAAATGCAAGCAAAGCATAAATAATAAGGAGCTTTTAACGCCAATTCCTGCATTTTTGCAACCTTTACACAGGGTGAGTCATCACCCAAACCTCCTTCCTTTACTGTTCATCTCTATGTTAATGAATTCTACTCATTTCTACATCACCCCAATAATATTTTCCTAGGTTTTCCGGCTAAGTTGCACTGACTGTATTATCACTTAACCACACTTTGAGAGCTGAAGACCAGCCTGCTGCAAAGCCCTTGCTTTGGTTTGGTCCCTGATGAAGCCTGAGAACCCAGAGGTGATAGAGGACAACACACCCAACCCATGTCCCTGGCACAGCAAATCCATCCTGTACCCACAGTCCCCACCCTGCCACCTCCACCCCATCAGGTAAAATTCAGGAAGTTGTTTACCCCTCTAAACCAGAAGAAAATTCCATCAGATTTGCAAATACTCTGTCCTTCCAGGACTCACTCCTTCTGGAGCTTTCTGCCATTCTTCCATGCAGATTTTACAGTCAGCTGGAGTGAGATGGTCTTTGAGGTCCCTTCCAAACCAAAACATTCTATGATTCAGCAAGATTTTTATTTTCCTTCCTCCACCTGGTGCTGAGAACTGATGAAGCAGGAGCAGAAGGGAGATGACCAGAGTAGGTCTCATCATTGATTTCCAGCACAAATGAGGGAATATCATTCACCTGCAGGCACCTGTGACACTTCTCTCTGTGCTCAGACACCCCTTCCAGCCTGGGAAACCCAAAGCATCACCAGGTGAGCACCTCACCTCTTCAAAAACCCTCACAGCCAGCTGCTTCCCCAGGTTAAAGCTCCTACAGCTCCCCCAGAACTAGTAAACAGCTTCCTTTGCTCTGGTACCTTACATTTAAGTTGCAAACAACATATTCTGAGCAGAGTATAAATTAAGATTCCAGAGGTTAGGGCTTGAATCTGGATTTTACCTTAAGAACATAAGGCTTCACTCATCACTAGTTATTTCAACTCATGGAAAAACAAATGAAAAAAGTACCTAAAAGTCATTATTTTACTGGAGGTCTGAGTTGTTTGTTAGATCTGTCTCCAATGACACCGACTCAGAGTTTAGAGGCTGCAGGATATTAATATTAACAATGTAAATAACAGACAATTCTTCAGAGGGCAAAGGAACTTGTCTCCAATTTTCAAAGGATATGCTTTACTTAACTAAGTCTAATTAGCTGTGATCTTCATATAAGCAACATAAAAAATTGCATTTGATTTTACATTTTTAAATAGGAGAAAAAATATCCTATTTATCCAAAACAGACTTTTAGGATCATTACCAAGTTCTCAAGTGTGTACAAATTACTGTCCCCTAGATTATTTTCCTTATACAGCGTATTTAGAGAGAATTCGTTCCCTGCAATATTATTGAACCATTGCTGGAAATTTCTTTTTCAGAAATGTATTTCTTCAGTCCTGGTTTGTAAATACCTATTTGTTGCTTCTTATTTTTCTACATATGGCTTTGTGTATTCATTTTAAGAAACCCTGATGTTTCTGTGTCGTATGTAATATTTTCTAGAAAAAAGTGTAAAGCATTTCAGTACAACAAGAACATTTATTAGCGTAAGGATAGTTTGTTCCTTGAACAAAACCTGGGAGCATGTTGAAAAGACACTTCTGGAAGAGGTGTGACTTCAGGAAGACTAATTTCATGTTCAGTGTATAATACATGCAGCCTTCCTGCACAGAATTTAGCATATGCCTAACAAAGCTAACTCCCAATGCTTTACATGGAATTGTTTTTACATATTAAACACCCCACCTCCTGCTGTCCAGACCCATATTAGCATTTCTGCTGTTAGAGAGGTGGTTAAACCTTCTCAGACTCATTAAAAGTTCTTTTTTTCCACTTTGTTACTTCACCTGAAGTACAAGGAAAGAGCAATCTCATGACTTTTTAGAACCTCAGCTAAGACATTACCAAGTTCACAGCCCCACTAAGCCAGAAGGTTTCTGCAGCTCTGGTTACAGAGTTCAGCCACTATCAAATCCACCTCATGTTTTATATGCCTTGGAAAGATCCTTTCCTTCCTCAATGACTGTTGCTGTAATTACACAAATGATCTGCTCCACTGTCATTTCCAGTCAAAGGTGTCAACTAAAATTAAAAATTCATGTAAAAACTAGAGCTGTTACTTTTTTGGAGCAGACAGTTCAGACCTGATCTGGTTTCACAATGTTTGGTTTCACTTCCCGCATTCCTGTGCACAGTGAGGAGCTGAGCCATGGGCACACGGGGCTGCCCAGCCCTTTTGGATCACAGTAGTTTATCTTAAACAACATTTTGCCGTTTAAATTAAGGCCTCAAATTCATTAGGATTAAATTTAAGTACATTTTATCAACATACTGATGTGCTGTAGTGGTACAAAATCCTGCTCTGGACCACCAACATTCATGACAAATACTTTCTTCTCCTCCACCAAGAGAGGACTTTGTAGAAGGAATTCTCACACCACATGGAACCTGCTCCTGGTGACTTGTGTTGCAGAAATTTGGGGCTGATGCTGCAAACAGCCACTGCACCTGGGAACCACCAGCTGGATCTGCTTTGATCACAGATGAGAAATAAGCCTAAGGTGGAAAACACCACACTTGGCTTCCACTGCCCTTCCCAGGACTGCTGAAGGTACAGCTCAACACCAAACTGTGGTGAGGTTCAGAGAGCAGTGCTGAAAATATTCAGGGAAACACACTCACTTGTACAGCTCCAAGGGAGAGGGAAAAGGGGGAGACCTTGAGGAATGATTCTGACCCATCCCTACTTCTCAGGGTCAGAGGAGATTTTTTGGCTGCACAACTCCTGCTAGAGCTGGAAATATGTGGGTTATATTTTTTAATCCACTAATTAATAATTTTAAACCAAGAACCGTTCAAGTAACTTATCATATCTCAATTATTTTCATGACCACAATAAATGTAATTATGTAGAAGTAGTTATCTGGCTATTACTATTTGTATATAGTAAAAGGAGGGAAGAACACCAAACAATTTCCACCAATCAATATTTATTTGTTGGAGAAAGTTTTGTGTTTATTCTGTGCCCCACCACTGTCTCATCGAATTCATCAGAATGAAAATACTGTGCTTTTTCTTTGGAGACAGACTTAACAATTTGAGCTGAATTCTTAAACTGGATGTGCCCATTGACCCATTACTAGTGTGGGTGTTTTCATACCCAACCAGTTAATTGCCCATAAAGATTCATAATGTAACATGACATGAAGAACCACCAGATGTGACTCGTTAAAATCTTATGCAGAAAGCAAGGAAATCAGGAAAGGCTTGTTTTTACAGACTAAGACAGCATTTCAAGCTTAAATAAATGCTCTGTACCAACTTTTTTTTTTTCCCTTTTTCTAAGCAAGATCTTTGGGAGAGGAAAAAAAAAGTAAAAAGACATTTCAGGAAGAACAAACAAATTTTATGTGGAGATTGAAGAAGTGCTGGAATAATATGGTAGTTCTTCCTGAATGCAAAGATATCAGGACAGATATTGGGCTGCATCTGACCTACTCACAGGGGCTGCCTGTTGTTCCTGGGAGAACTAAGCCTAAGGAAAGACTTCTGTAGGAGCAGCCTTACAGCACCATGTGTTCTGTGTTGTTTTCCCTCACAGGCTGCTGACCCCTCAGCATGAGTGCATGGTTTGGTGAGAGACTGCAAGCAATGCTTGGTGGAACAAGATATGGAAGTTTTAAGTGGCTGGGTTTATACCCTAAGCAGCAACTTGCCATGTAGGATCATAATTATCATGTAGGCAAAGAAATGGCTTGTTTTTTCCCATAGATTTCAGTGATAAGAGTGGTACAGGATCATTGGATCTCACCAATGTGAGCTGTTTAAGAGTCTACAGAAATAAATAATGCTTGCGTGGAATAGTATGAACACAATATCAAAAGTTTGTCAGAATTAAAAACAAACAAACAAAAAATTAAAAAAATCCTCCTGGCTGCTCTTTATTTAGATGCCCAAGTTGAGCTGAACACTTGAATTTGTTTGGGAAGCTGAAGGCTGATGCAGGACTTCTACATTGCAATGCACACCAAAAGAGCACTGGATTAGCAAACTACTCTTTTATGCATCATTTTCTTCGTGTGGCCTTGCTCCTAAGACTAAACTCTCCTGTTTGCACTCAACACAAAAACTGAATTCAAGTCCAGGCCAGTTGTTGAACTGTTCATATTGGGTACAGTTGTAACATCCTGGTTGTTCCTGCTCCACAGCCAAACCTCCTTTAAATGCAGGGTAATACAGGAAAAGAAAATGTGATTTTAAGTGATACCTGAATGTATCTGTTTCACTTGGAAAACATTTTATCTTCAGCATGTTTTCAGCCAGAACCTCCTGTGATTTTTCTTGGTGATGCAACAAGAACTGATAAAAGTAAGGAGCAGTGGCAACCTCAGAGTACTTGGAACACTGGTGAGAAGGGAGAGGACAATCTCACAGCTAAAACAAGAGTAGTCGTGTGTTCTTCCCAAGGCCTCCATCAGTGTTATCCAACACATTGATAGTCACCCAGTACTCTCATTGCCAACAGGAGATACATCTCTGCTGCATCATTCACCCTTCCAAAGTGATGACAGGCAGGAAATTAATCTTTATAATACTCCACAATATAAAAATCCACACAGTCAGCAATGTAGATAATATGAACATCATTCCCTGGCCAAACAGCAAATGCCAAATTAGTCAGAATCTGTTGCCTGCTTTGTGCCCTGACGCAAGTTACTCACAGTTGTCTCATTTTAGACTAAAACAGCCAGAAAGTTTTTGAGTTCTCATAATTATAGTTCTTGTTCTAAAAGGGATCAGACCAACCATGTGGTCTCAGTGCACACCCCCCTGAAATCAGAGTATTTTTCCATTATGGGTTTCCTCTGGTAATTTATAAAAGCCAAGAAAACTGCAAATAAACCATAAATTTAATATTCTCATGGGCTGGACAAAGAAATTAGTGAGAGTGGAGAACATGCATAGCTGAAATTTTCTTAACTTGTCTTTAATACTTTTACACATTCAGAGCTGAACTGCATTTTCTATAAGGCCACAGAGAAAAGCGAGAATTATATATATGAAGCACTATTAAAATACAGTGAGAGTCTATTAAAAGACAAATTTCATCTCTAATTTATAAATTTCTTTTTTTGAAGTAAACACTTCTTTTTTTACCCAAAACCAGAAACATACTTTATAACACAACTCAGGAGTTCTACCATCAAGATTTGTGCTGTAAACAGAGAGCACTACCACCTAAAATAGGATAACTGACAGATTAAACATTTCCCTTGTAGCTCCAGGTGACACACATTCAGCTTCAATAGTCTACACCTGAGTGCTGCTTGTTCTCGTAGGCAACATGAAAGAAAAACAACAACAGTTTACAACCTTTTCACTAATCTGGCTTTAGCAAGACTTTCTAAAAACTGTTAATCACACCAGAGCTTTGAGTTCATTTAAAAAGTATTATTACCCCTCCTAAAACACATCTCATCTAACTGATGATGTAATTAAGAAAAAAACAACTGGCATCTGACATGAGTGATCTATCGACTCACCAGCTCTCTTACAGCCTGCAGTGCTTCACAAAGCAAGTCTGGAGAACAGGAGTTCATAGAGGACGTGTGAAAAGGTCACTGGCATTCACCTGGAAAGAGGATGTCAAGTAGGGAGCAAAAAACTCCATTCAGAAGTAGCATATTTGCTTCCAAGTTGCTTCCCACAACTCCCATCCTTCCAGGATGGTGTGGTGCCATTCACTCCCCACCTGTATTGACCTCTCCCAGGGAGAGCCAGAAGTTTCCTGCTCCCAGGGCCTAAACAATTCCTGAACTCAAAGCAGACCACACCAGCACTAACCAAACCTTACTGTCACCCACTTTTGTGCTGGGAGAACAGGATTGGAACACTGCAGCACCCTGTAGCCCAGTCAAAAGAAGACCAGCCTCCTCTTCAGGCTCCTCTTTAATTATCTCCCCTCTCTTAACGAGCCACAGGTGTATCTCCCAAAACTACAAATAAGGAAAGGAACGGTGTTGTTCTCCCAGCTGTGCCCTGGTCAAAGTTGGAAGGATCTGCTTGGAGATCTAAACTGGAAACTGGAATCCAAAGCAAAACACTGGAAGACATGAAATTTGATACCCAGCCATGGGTAGAAGCTGCTAAAATTGCTAGAAACAACAACCAGCAAGGATAAATCCTCTTTAGCCTGGAAAAGCATCAGTAGTCAGGGAAAAGGGAAGAGAACACAGACTCCCTTTATGGAATATCCTTGACAGGCTATAGGAAGCTCATGGCACTGATTTAGACACCTGGGTTGGAGGCCTGAAGCTGAATAACCATCTCACTCTTTGCTGTTAATCCTTGATAATTTATGTCAGACAAGTTCACTAAATTCTCAAAGCCAAGGAGTCTGACAAACGTCTGCTTTCCATATCTGAGTCCCAACGAGCATTGTGCTCCCTGAGCCTGGGCACTTAACAACTGCTGCCTTCAACTGGCTCTTCCATGATCTTAAAGGAATAATTTCCTCTCTCCATGGCAATTCCAGAAGCTAACAGTGGATATTAACAGAATCCAGCACTGGATACAGGATTATAACTTTGATTATGATTCTGTCCCCCTGCTCTGCTGTGATGAGACCCCACCTGGAGTTCTGCATCCAGCTCTGGGGGGCTACAAAAAAGGTAGAAAGGGACTATTTACAAGGGCCTGAAGGGACGGGACAAGAGGGAATGGCTTCAAAGGGTTAGATGGGTATTGGGAAGGAATTCTTCCCTGTGAGGGTGGTGAGGCCCTGGTACAGGTTGCCCAGAGAAGCTGCCCCATCCCGGGAAGTGTTCAAGGCCAGGTTGGACAGGGCTTGGAGCAACCTTGGCTAGCCAGAGGTGTCCCTGCTCAGGGCAGGGGGTTGGAACTGGATAATCTTTAAAATCCCTTCTAATCCAAACCAGTCTGGGATTCTATGATTCTATGATACAACACGTGGCAGAAGTGGCATGGTTTGAGTTTTGCTTCTTTCTTCCTTTCTCTTCCTTTCTCTCCATTCCTCCTTTCTTCTCCTTGTGTCCATTTTCCTGTTCCAGTCTGCAGTTTCTCGCCCTCTCTACCAAATATCCAGCATCACTCTTGGGTTCAACAAACAGAAATTCAGCAATTTTTAATCATTCAGAAAAGTTGCCTTGAGTTTTCCTGCCCTGAGTGCTCTCCTGGAAAAGGCCATTGAGTCTTCAGCTGTTCATACAAATTTTTTTCCAGGAATTTCTTTCTAATTTTATGTTCAGAGATGTGTGACTGTCAAATCTAATCTTAAGCATGTCCTAATAATGCCAATACTTTGCAAAGCAGTTTCACCTTGGCTGTTCTCAATTGCCTGCAAACAGGGAGTTGGGAGGCTCCTCCTAAGGCTTGGACTATCTGTATCCTTGTTAAAATTAGAGCCACAGAGGCACTTCCCAGGAGCATCCTGCTGCTCCTGGCTGACATGACTCTCCTCTCCTCTGCCCCAGAGGTGCCGTATAGTGGCAGTGTCCTGTTGCAAAATCCTTCCAAGGTAAAAAGTGTCACCTGTAAAACATTATGAGAAGTTCAGCTTTATTAAATCTCATTAATTCTCATTACACTCATATATTATTTTTTTTTTGTGAAGATGGAACCATAAAGATTTTTTTTTATTAATTTATGTATCTAACAATTATGTTCCTAAAAGCCTGCAATATTGGTTTATAAGGACTTAGGACCTATGAATTGCATTTGAGCACTGTTTAAAAGGACAGACAGCATTTCCACCATAAATATCTATTAGGTTTATGTGACAAATGAAATTTTACTGGATTATTTATATATTTAAGTCTCAGCTAAGGCGTTTCAATCCTGGACCTTCTTAAGTATTCGTTGCCTCTAAATGAACTGGATATGTTGTATAATGGAATTACTAGATTTGTATTAAATTGTAGCTTTGGGACCCATCACTGTGTGATGCTTCTACTTTCAACTGGCTTTGTTTATCACAGAGAAGGGAACTGAATTAGCATAAGATACTACAAAGTAGTAAAGGGATTTTAGCACCCTATCTATTTGACCTCCTATTGACCTGGGCTAATTCATATTCTCCCTGGGATGTCATAACAGGTCATTTTGTGTTTGGAAAAAAATTAGGTCAAATTATGGCACGACGTCCCTCGTCCCTTTGGCGGCGGAGACACGGAATTCCCTCTCTGCACACACACACACACACACACACACACACGTCTGTGCTCCTCCTTGAAAGGAAAATGAACTTTTATTTGTAAATTACCATGCAAGAGATTGTTATTTGTCTTACTTATTGCATTCCTGTGGCTGCTGCTACGAGCGTGGCCGTTTGCAGTGGTTTTGGAGGCAGTGAGAGGATGGTGGGAACATGGGATGGGGATGTGGCACAGGGAAGGGCTGTGTGGTGGGTGTACGAGCAAGTGGAAATGTGAGTACACACTCGTGGGCACATGTGGATACATTCACACAAGGCATTTTACACCCTGGCCTTCATAAAATAACCATAAAATGGTTTGGGTTGGAAGAGTCCTGAAAGAGCATCTCGTTTCACTCCCTTGCCGTGGGCAGGGACACCTTTCACTAGATCAAGTTGCTCCAAGCACCATTCAACCTGGCCTTGGACACTTTCAGTGATGGGGCACTTCATTTTATTATATAATAACTAGAGATAGTAGCTTCTCTGTGAAGGGAGTGCTTAGAAGTGAGGAAGTTGCACATGATGGTCTGCTCTGTCCAGCTCAGACTATGCACTTGGCCCTGATACACTTCTCAGCTATCAGACTGATTTTTCTGGGACATCAAGCTGATTTTTCCTTCCATTTTGGGAAAGCTGCCTTTCATCATAGCAGAAAATTTCCACTGAAATAATAACATTTTTCACAGGATAAAGAGAGCTTACCTCCCCCTCGCTTCTCCAAGCTTTGGGACAACCATGCAAGATTCCCACACACCGAATGCCCACACCTTCCCCTTGTGGGAACTGACCATCCAGGTACTTCTAGAAGTGTAAGAACCTGCAGAGGTGGGCTGGAGAAGGCTGTAGGAGCCAGGTCTACCTCTGCATGATAAAGAGATATTTGGCTGTGTTTTGGAAGGCAACAATAATTAATGCCAAGTGCATTTAATGTGACATGTTGCTCTGCACCACCAACGATGCCCTTTCCAGAAACAAAACTTGTCCTTTGCTATGAACCCTGAAATCTACTCCACAGTGCTCATGGATTTGGTCCTTAAATCAACTCTGATCTCAGTGGCCTTCTCAGATTTCAGCTGCAATTTTTTTCCTAGCTTTAAATTCTATTTAATGAAAGAAAAAAATGTAGCTCTTTAGTAGAAGGTTGTTGTTGGTAATTCCAGAAATTTCAGTCCATTTTTTTCCAGCGCAGACCATGAAATGAACTCCAGCCGTCGCTCTGCAGTGCAAGGGACTGATGAATTACAATGGCAGCCTGCTTTATTCTCCTTAATAAGAAATTAGATCACAATAGGGATTTACCAAAATTACCTTGAAGTGTTTGTGGGTTTGAGTGATTGGACAATTTGCGCTAAAATTGTGTTGAATCACACGAGTCAGAGCATCTGTCTCTTTAGTTGGCCTATGGGCTGCCTTAAAAATGCCCCTCTCTCCTTTAACAGAAGCCTGCTAATGAAGGCAAAGGCTTAACCCTACAGCGTTTGTTTGTTTTCTTCTCATTTTTCTAAATTACATTATTGATAATTTTCTCAGGGCTTCCCAGATTTCCGTGGCAACTTTATCAACTCCCCTTTCAGGTGAGAAGTAAGGAGTTCATTTAGGAATTGCATTAAATCTTAATAGGTAGCCTTTTGGATAACTTATATCCCTGGACAAGTTCACTTAATTATTCACCAGTATTCTTTATTATGGATGCAGTTTGCAGAAGCTCAGTTTAGAGCTGGAATGGGTGTTGGTGTTCCTAAAATGAGCCCCTGGAATACCAGGAGTACCTGCCCCCACCTGTGTTTTTAAGGAAGCCCATTTCATTAGGAGGCAGGAGACACAGGCGGATGAGCTGCATCTTGAATAACTTCGGGAAATCTTTTAAGTCAACCTTGTGTTTTAGTCAACAGGGAAGGTTTGACCTTTAACCCCCCAACAACCATCTGTTTCATTATTTATCTGAGGGAATCAGAGAGTTTTTGTTCTTTCACTAAAGTCCCTGACACCAAGATATTTTTAATAGCGGAAATTTTTCATTCTTGTCACTATTCCTTTTGAAAATACAGGTATTTTCATACAACACGTAGCTAATGAGTGAAACTTCAGAATCCAACCTTTCTCTATAATCACAGGAACAGGGATTAAAGAGGTCCCACTAGTGAGGAACATGAAAATTAATTATTGAGCTCCTTGTTTTATCCTCCCCATCTGTCTGATATTCTCGAGCACAGAAGGAGTTAGACAATTAAATTACTCCTCCTTTTACCTCATCAGGATGTTCCCTGTACCTTTTCTCTAACTCCAGAGGCTCCCAAATTCTGTCCATTTACCAACAAATGTGTGTGTTTGCCTGAGTGTCTGATTTTCCTGAATGTCAAGAACTCAGCCAAGCTTTTCAAAACATTCATCTCTACCCAGTGCACTTAAAATGATTTTTCTCCTCCGAAGGTTTACAGGAAAACCTTTCATGGAGAGAAAATCCTTGTAAAGAACACAAGTAAATTGTAAAATTCTTATGAACAGTCTGTGAAAAGAGAAATGCACAAAGGCACATGTACACTGGAGAAAAGGAAGAGTAGAAATAACAATGAGAGGGATGTGCACTTGATATGTCAAGTGTGGGGGATACAATCTCCTTTAAAAACACTCATGAAATTCCCTCTGAAGTCACTGGGAAGTGCCCCAGTACATCTGCCCAGGGCAAAATTAAACCCATTATATTTAGCTTTCCTGAGAAACCCTCAGTTTTGTAACATGTTTATATTTCTGTCATTATTTTTGGCAGCTAAACAAGTGAAGAATTTCATTTCTAGCAACTAGTTAAGACAGTTGGGGCAATTAATTTGTTTTATTTAACAATAAAGCTGTCACTTGGCAGTGCTGGGAACGACAGTAACTCCAGCACGAGGCTGGTGGAGCCTTTTCCCTGCTCAGGATTTAGAAACTTCAGAGCTGTGTGTGAGTGTGTGTGTTTATCATCACTTTTGGCTCACTTGATATTGTTTTGCTTGAGGTGAAGCCAAAGGGTAAAACTGCTAAAGTGGGCCCAGACCAAGATAAACACACATCCCTGAGACATTTTTTGCTGAGAGATCACGGTGTGAATAAAGAATAATCCTTAAACTTTTGAATTATTTTCCCTTCAGCTTGAGTGTGTCTGACTTGTTAGTTCTCTGGTAGCACCGGGCTCGGCTTAGTTAATCAGGTAAAACTCAGGTTTAGATAGAACAGATGAAAACCAGGATCTTTGACGGAATCTTTACATGCAGTTTTGCAGCGTGGTGCCTTTTACATATGCAGAACTGTGGAGGAACACAGGGATTTATCCTTTATTTTGGGTAGAGTTTGGCTACGGGCCATGCACCGGTCCCAGCACTGCACAGAGACACCTTTGCTTGCAAGGCAAGCTCATTAAAATTAGTATGTGGTCCTTGTTCTAGGAAAACACACTGGAGTTAGTTCTGGAAATAGATGTAGCTGACCCTTGAAAATAGTCATAATAACATTAAATCATCCGGAGAGGATTTAATTCAATGGGGAAAAAATAGTATAAAAGGCAACTTTTTTTAAAGACCACCACTTACAAACGGCAATAAAGACAAATTAACTCAGGCTGAGCCTTGTTAGAGAGGGAGGAAAAACCTGGCATGAGCCCCACAAGGAGGGTGGGCACCATAGATGCTGA
>NW_020897747.1:285000-292500 GCF_003984885.1 Neopelma chrysocephalum | reverse complement strand
TTGGATAATTCAGGAAACAGATGGAATGCTACATCTTTCTTGAAGACTGAGGACTAATGTAGCCCTGTGGCCTTATCTATCAGACTCAAGTGAGGCTCTGGATTTTGAAGACCATTCCCAGGTCAAACTGTAGAATAATGCAGAGATATACCCTTGGAAAAGCACTTACTAGGGTTTTATACAGATTTCAGTCAACTTTGAATTTCAGCCCTGCCACTTCATTTTGGGATTGTTGAAACACAAGGCAAAATGCAAATTCTCAGACACATGGACAGAAAATATTCTCAACTGTTAAAATTTGGGAACATTCTGATTATTGACGACTATATATTTAGACCTAACTTTATTTTTACGTACTTTCTGATATTTAGCTGAATTTATTTTTTTTCCATTTAAATCCCTTTTTATGTGTCCTTCATGGCAAAACACACAAGCCAAAATGTCTGAGTCAAAAAACCTATGGCAGAATAACATAACACCTCTGAAAACACTGTGAGATTTTTTTTTTCCCACTCATGTAAACTATTCGTTTGCTGAGAATGTCTCCATCCCAGAGAGAATTTTTATGGACGAGCTATATGAAAATGCAGATTTTAAATAGTTACAACCCCCCTAATAATAATGGAACAAGCTCTGGGCCTGCAATAAATCAGCGAGGCACATTTGTTGTTGCTGGAGGCGTGGGAGACCCTCCAACTTAGTGGTGCTGCTTGTCCTCACTCAGATCACTGGATCTAAAGGAGGAAGAAAGAGATGAAGACAGAAGGGGACGGAGAAATGGGAATCTTCAAGCTGTTCAGGTTCCCTCAAAAGAGCTGAGGAAGCACACAACAGAGTGTGCAGGAATTAGACATTCACCTGATGTCTCCTCTCTCTGCATCATGAGTTTGTCTCAAATGTTCATGTTTTATGATAAGAGGGTAACTCTTAAGGGGGTGAGAGTGGTGAAGAGAAGGACTTGAATTTGAGTTCTAAGGGGGATTTGAGAAATCCAACACTTTTGGTTGTGTTCCCAAACTGCCTCCGTTTTTTACCCCCAGATACTCACTGGGATTTTTAGCCCAGTTGCCATATTCCCAAGGGTTTTTCATCCAGCTATTTTTGTTGCACTCCTTCATCACTAAACAAAATGGCACATCTTTCTAGGTATGGAAACAAAATCCTTGGCAAAGCATCATCAGGAAGTCAGTGGTGACTCCTGTCCAATAAATAGCATCTGGGAAACATCATGTACAAGTAAAAGAAAATTCTCCCATTACTCATAATATCACAGGCAAAGGGAACTGGACAAGGGAATAAATCAACCTTTTATTTAAGACTTCAAAATCCAGATTTCATGGCAAAATGGAAGACCTTGTCTTCTGCCACATTTCAGCCCAGAAATGAGTGATTCCCTGTATGGGTCGACTTTGCAAAGTGCTTGTCATACAAGGAGAGTGTTGATCTATTAGTCCAGATTTCTCAAAGAATAATAAAAAAGTTTTTGGAAATATTGGGTTGCATCAAGCAAGCAAGAAACACAAGAATCCAGAACACTTCCACAAAGTGTTCAACTTGACGTCATGAAAGGTTTCTAGGAGTACCAATAAATGTATTATCCCTTCTCTTGTCTCCTGTCCTGACAAAATCAGAAAGTTACCTTCCCCAGGGACCAGGGATGACATGTACTTCCTAAACTCCTGATAAACCTACTACCTACCTGGAATCATGGGCAGGACATTACCAGAAATGTCTTTATTATGTAAATGGGCAAAGTATTGAGACAAGTTGGCAAAATAATTATTATTCAGATATGTTGATTCTCTGTAAATATGTTTCAGCATCACATCTGAGACACTGAGCTGAGGGATAAGAAGCACAGAAAAATGTACCTTTCCCCTTCCTTATGGATTCTTACTGTCCTCAGGCCAACCAGTGGGTGATGGAGGGCATGAAAAGGCACTTGTGTTATTTACAGTGTCTCCAAAAGGTTTATTCATCCCACAGAAAATCCACCACTGTGGGAAGAAGTCCAGAAGTTTGATTTCTTTTGTGAATTTTGCTTGAAATCATACAACAGGTTAAAAAGGTTCCTGGAAGGACCAACAGATGCTCCTACAGAGCCTGGAATTGTTTAAGCCTCATTTCACTTGGAAATCAAGTTAAAGACAAGAAAACAGTGAGGGACAAACAACAGACAACCAACCTCTCCCTGCACAAAGTGCAGAAAAGTTGCTGTGAGAGAGCACACAGTCCTGGGGCTGCAACATCTGATCTCCTTTTCCCTTTTATTTTCCCTACAACTGCTTGTTGGTCAAGACAGCCGTGTCTTTTAGACCTTTAAAAGGTGAGAACCTTTCCATGTTTGCTTGGGATGCATCCACTGCACAATAGAAAATATTGAACAGGCAAATGTGCTCAAAGCTGGAGGAACCAGGTTTATTCTGAGCAATCCTGCCCTTGAAAATCGCCTTTTGCCCGGGTGAGAAATTCCTCATGCCCCATTTTTCAAGCCTATCAAGAGCAAGACTTGCTCTGGCTGGTTTTACCAGGAATCCCAATTTTCTCCTAGCCCATTCCAAGGCTGTGGAAGCCAGCTGTGCCAGCTGCTGCCGGCGGTGGGAGCAGGGCACAGCTGGTACCTGTTCTGGGTGAGCATCCCCTCCTGCCCCAGCCCTTCCAGAGGGATGGGACACGAGCCAGAGGGTTTAATGTTGTTAGTGCTTGGCAAAGCTCACCCCTGTGCTGTGAGAGGGAAGCTGTTGTTGGTCAAAGGGTTTCCAGTGCCCGTAGGACACCGTGAAGTTGGTGCATTTTTAGATGTGTGGGGAGAAGAACAGATTCCCGTGATGGGTCATCTGACTTAATTTCTCTTTGCACAGTGAAACAGCACAAGAAGTGATGAAATTAGATTTTCATGGGCATTCTGGAAGCTTTATTTGGAAGCTGCTGATGACTCAAGGGAGACAACTTTCTTAGAATTCCTAAACAGCAAATTCCATCCATCACTCTAAGATGGAAAAGCTCTTTTTTTTAACTCCACATGATCCAAAACTCAGCTCTAGCACTAACCAGGCCAAAGTTTCACATTATATTTTAACTTTGAATGCAGCAGAGGTGAGGGCATGCGGGGACTATTGGAGCTGTGTAGAGAAACTTCACTCAGCTCATGGATATCCACCTTTTCCACCTTTCCCACCTTCCCTAATAAATGCTGGTGAATTTTACAGCACAGACCTGTAAGATTTCACAAGTGGTTTAAATTCCTAAGCTCTGACATGTATTTGTAGAGTCAAAGAAAAATCAATCAATTGTAATAACAAATGAAAGAGTTATTTTTAAGAATTAACATGTGTGTGACTCACCAAACATTTAGAAATTCAGTATCTTCCACAACACTGAAATCAAACAATTAGACTCTTTTGGAAGGTCACGATACAAAAGGAAAACAACACATAAATTTGAGTTCAACAGTGGCAGCTCATTTCTAATCTCTAATCCGTGGGCTTGCATCTCTGTGTGTCTTGGAAAATATACTCCTGGGCATGCATGTGCAAGTACAATCATGGATTTTTTGAGATACCTGGTGATATGCATTTGAGTATTTGAGATTAGACTTGAGCCTTTAGTCTCTTTCAAGTGCTTAAATAACTGTCTCTTCAGGCTCAAGCCAAACCAGTTTTAAGAAGTAGCTGGAGGAGCATTTAAAATTAATCTTCTCAATTCTGCTCCTGGATTGGCAAGTGTTTGGCAGTTGCCTTTTGTTCAGCTGGAATAGGAGATTCTCCTTCATTTAACATCAGGACCTGTCTTTGAGTCAAAATATACCTTTTTTTTTGAGGTAGTCCTTGCCTGACACCTCTTGTCTAGAAAAACACACTGAAAAAGATCAGAATAGAGGGATCAAAAAAATTGAAATTATTTGGGACTAAAGAAATATATATATTCAAAAAAAAAAAAAAAAAGGAATGCAGAGATTCAAGGTACTGATAATATTCTTCCAAGCATGATTTCTGATTTGGTCTTGGACTGCAGGATTTGCCATCACAGCTGACTTAGTTTTTTGATAATTATTAAATCTCACTCTAAGTTCTAGGACTATTTATCATTCAGCCACACTGCTCAGCCCCAGCTGTCACAGTCTTGCCAGGCTCCTTCCCTGCACATGATGCTTTCAGCTGGATGGTGAATCACGGAATCATGGAATGCTTTGGGTTGGAAGGGACCTTTTAGATCATCTAGTTCCAAACCCCTGCCATGACCAGGGAGGCCACCCACTAAATCAGGTTGTTTAGGTCCCTGCCAGAAAATTCAATGTTATACTCAGATATCTATTCCAAAGGGGGGAAAAAATCCTCAGCATTCCCCTGAAATGTGAAAAAAGAGAAATTTGGTGATGCCACTTTCTATCAGCTCTGAAAAATGGGATCTGAAAAAATTTTCGTACCTTTGCAACACCTTTTCTTTGCCTCTGGCCCATTAAAGGCCTGCTGGAGATGACAGCTCAGAACTGTGCTCTCCGGGCAGTTAATTAAGATGTTTATCCCTCTACTCCCAAACTCAGAACATTTCAATCTGTTTAATTCTCACAGGAAGTCAAAAATAAAGTCAGGGAAGAGCCATATTGTCGCACAACTGCAGTGGTCTCAAAGGAAGGGTTTTGCTCCCAGCCTGGTCTCCGTCTGCTGTGTCACAGAAAAGTTTGGAAATTTTAGGAACACCCAGATGCAGAACCTTCACAGAATAATACAAAAACTGGGCATTTTGTTCCCTGTGAAGATATTTTAAGAAAAGATTAAGTTCACAACTATTTTACATGTCTACTTGTATTTCAAAGTCTGGGTTTTGGTAAAAATAAAATAAGAATTTATTTTTTTTTTTAAACTGATAGTTTTCCTTGGGATTTTTGCTTTTTGGAGAGGTGGCTTGGGTACACCTGAGCTGTAGGTGATTAATTCTTTCAACCTGCTGTCCTCCAGCCATCCCATGTGGGTGAACCCCCAACACACCCTGTACATTCAACACCCCCCATACATGTGCCAGCAGGATGGGAGGCAGCCTGGATTGCTGGAATTCCCAAGGCAGCTAGGGCATGGATTCTGCAAGGAAATGAGGGCATCTAACTTTAATTTCCAAGAGGCCTCTGGTATCATTTCAGCATCCTGTTACACTTTGGACTCGCTTGTTTTGCACACACAGGAACCCAATTAGAGCTGTCCAAAGAGTCTTGAAAAAAATGAACTTAAGAAGCTTTAATTCTTGCTGAAAAAGACACTTTCTGCTCAAGATTTTCAAGTCTTCAGTCACAGCTGGCACGCCTAAGCTTTGGACAGAGCTTTCCCAGCTTCTCAAATAGGATTTCTTAATCTTTTTCTTCTGAAGTCTAATCAGGACAGGGTATATTTTGGATAGGAATCATTCCAAACCCCATTTTTTCCCTTTTTTTTCTGAAAAATCCAAATGATTAACTTTCCTCTCTGCACTGCTGGTGCACCAGATCTGCATTTCCTCATTTTTGACACAAGTGGGATTAGTGGAGGTTTGAAACAAAGGCTTTTCTGACAGTCTGTGTAGCCATGGCCAAACCCAGGAATACTGGGAATCCTGAGGAGAAAGCCAACTTGTTTCTAGCCCAATGAGGTTTGGAAAAGTATTTAAACTTTTGGAGCTTAACTAAACCTTCAAACCTTTGGGTATTGTCACACTGGGAACTGTGATAACTGCAGGTTTTATTATATGTCTTTCTCCTGCTATTTAATGTCCAATTAATTTCATGATAGGGCATATTAAAAAGATGCTTCGTGTATGGAGGAGGATTGCATTGTGCTCTATCCATCTCTTCTAAAGCTACAGAGGGTGTTTTAAAATAAATAAATATAAATTTGTCCCAATTTTTACTTAAGACTAGAATTAAATAACCAGTTCTTGGTTTAACACCAAGTTTTTAAGAAAATATGGAGCATAACTTTTTTTTTTTTTTAAAGGAAAGCTAAGCATTGCTCTGGGGAATAAATATCCCTCTGACCCCTATAAAATCAAGACACAAGGCCAGCATATGGAAATTATTTTCCTCTTGACCGTGACTTGCAAAAGAGACGCCTGGAAATATTGTGGTGTTTGTTGGTAGCAGCCTTGTTAAAGTGCTCCCCCCAAGCACAATAAAATGGCAGCATTTAACAGCCCCAGCACAGCCATTAGAAATGCTCACCCCTGTCTCTGTGCCACTGCAGAAGCTGGAATTCCTCTCAGCAATCACAAAAAGTGCTGGGTGAGCTCTATTTTAAGGACTTGGGGCAGGTTTTGGAAGCTGTTGAATATGCAGTCGTTAATTGGCTCCTTTTGCTGCAAGGAGCTGCCCCCAGGACAAGTCCCTCCTGATGCCCACATGTGGCCAGGGCTGGCCCAGGGCTTTAAACACATGGTTGGGCTGTTCAGGTGCTCAAAATGTGGCATTTGGGTACATAAAATTTGGATACATTCCTGAGGGACCGAGTCAGAGGCATCATAAAATCTTAGCATATCCTGAGTTTGAAGGGATCCACAAGGATTATGGAGTTCAACTCCTGGCCCTGCACAGGAAAACACCAAAAATACCACCAAGTGCCTGAAAGCATTTTCCAAGTGTTTCTTCAGCTCTGGAATGCCGCAGTAGGGAATATATCCGCACTATTGTGCTGTGGCCCATCGTCCACAACCATCCCAACTCGCTTCCTTGCCAAGGTGACACAGAAATGTAGGTTGGGGCAAACCCATGGATAGGCTGAACGTTTTTTCTTAAAGACCCCAGACCTCCAAATTTCATTTAAAATCCCAGTTCTGGCCAAGGCCCCTTTTTTGGAAGGGTGCCTTTAGCTTTGCATTGCCCTGTGGCAGTGGACATCAAACAAGGGTGGACAGTGTATCCCAGGCAGGAGTTTCCCACATGAAGGCACTGCTGATTCCATCCCCTCAGGTTTCATGGTGTTGACACGGGATGAACTCAAAGGCACAAGAGATGCTATCATCCTAAGCAGAATATAATGGGACATTTGCATTTTCATTCCCTTCTTTCCTAAGTCACCACCCACAGCTTCGTTACCACGCCTAAATATAGAAGGGTGACGTTCGCACGTTCTTTTGTTCTAAAATTCAATTAATTTTTTATTAGGAGAACTAAATAATTAATACTTTTCCTTAAACTTTCCAAAAACACTCCACTGCTGGAAGGACCTCACAGTGCCTGCACCACGCAGATCTGCTCCCTGCAAAACTTTTTAAACAATTCCAGCCTCCAGCATCAGCAGCAAGATCCAATTTTTGTGGCTGTCAGATGAAAAAGGGCCCCGCTCTGCTTAGGAACATGTAAAGTGTTTCATTCAGAGTGATATTTGTCTAAAAGATTTCTCTCCCCAGCTTTCACTCAGAAACCTTCTGCCAGTCGTGTCCGAAAGACCAACTGCTGGGAAATTTAGTGGGAATGTGTATATAGAGAGAAAAGTAAAAATTGTTTTGTGGTTTCTTCCAAACCAATTTTGGCAGGAG